>NC_030987.1:396692-646632 GCF_000149955.1 Fusarium oxysporum f. sp. lycopersici 4287
CGATGATAAGAGAGATGAGGAACTGAAGCCACGAATTATAACAATCCAGAGCGGTGTTTGGAGAACATGGTTGCCCTCAACCTTTTCTTGAGTTTGTTCCATAGCAACTTTCTGTAACAAACAGTATAAGTGATAGTGTCAAGCCACGAGAAGCAGCCAAGAGATGCGAAGTGCTAGTGTAGGGGCCAAGACGAGTGTTCGCTGGGGAGAATGATTTATGGCGCACCCTTTTTTTTTTCTCCTCGGGGGAAACACAACAGCCTTATAGCTAGGCCCGGCTCCGTTCACTTACAAGAAGCCCAAGGCAGATTTCGAGGGACGAGGAACCCTTGCGGATGGCGTCGTTAGCGTACTTCAGCCGCACCTCAGCTGGCCCATTCGGGATGCCTTGTTGGCGCCGTTGGGCTCTCTCGGGGGTGGAGGGGGACAGGCCATGGTTTCTGGTGTTTTGAAGAATTATCCTAATTCCCGAGCCATATAGACATTGCTAAGATGATATTTAAATCTGTTTTTTCGACTTGTTTGTTGTTATCAAGACTTGAGCTATCGTCGGCAGTTACGCGAGTGTAAGTGTCTAGAGCTGGCTGGTGGTTTAGTTTAATTGACAACAAACAAAAACAGGGTCACTACGGTACCACCCTACTTAATACCCCTGCACAACACAAGGCACGAAAGTAAAACAGACAAATGCCGTTAAAGACGGAATGGCTTGTGGAAATTGAACTTCGAAAATCTGGGCAGTGCGACAAGCCACTTGAAGCTACTGCTCCTTAAAATACTTACTGAGGCGTTTCACTAGAAGGAACGGTGTTTCTAGCTCGTTTGCTACATGAAAATGTATTTATTGACGAGTGATAAGGCCTGAGTTGTGGTGAGTAGAAGTGTTTCCCAGTTGAGCATGCTGCGCGAGATTCGGTTCGAGGTGCAGATGCCTGCATGAAGGATTTCGCTAAATAGCCCATGCCGGTGTCGATCACATGGATAAGAACTCCCGACAAGATTCTCACTCTCACTCTACCGGGGCGGTTATGTCTTTTGTCAAACAAGCTAGCTAATCATAACGTGTTCAATAAAAGGTGAGATTTGTCCTCTTTTGGGAGATGTAAGACGGGTGAGGCTTGTCTTATTGGAGAGTTGTGATGGGAAAACAGCTGAATGCGGAGAGTGGAGATGGCACATGGGCTGTGCTTGTTCAGCCGTTGGAGCTAATTTGTGGAGGGGCGGAATGAGGCAAGGTTTACAGGGAGAGTGCGGAATTGGAGGATGGGGGGAGATTGGAGAGGATACGGGGGAGCCACTGGAAGGGCGTATTCAGCAAGATTCAATTAATAATCCAGTCATTTAATCAGTGTTCAGGAGTATAAGGCTGCCTCGCACGATAAAACTAGAAGGTATGTGGCGGGTATGCCGTGAGATATTGGTATCTTCGAGCCAGGAGGGCCGCGGTTCTCCTTGCATCTCAGCCTGTGACACCCGCCTACCCGTGGTCAATCTACAGGGATTCAAGTGAAACAAATCACATCTATTAAGTGCCTTAGAATGATGCTATAGTGTAAAGGACTCATACCGAGTCCACTCATGACAAAACGCCTTCACCCGCCGCCCCGCTTCATATGATCCAAGCCATCCCATGCCCGGATATCTTTTTCGCTTTTAGTTCTCATTCATAGTCATTCATATCATCATCACCCTTAATTTACTGCTCGTTGGGTCCTTTGATCAAAACCTTGATCGCCTCTCCCTCCTTGACCTTCTTGAAAGCCTCCTCGGCCTGCTTGAAGTCGACAACCCCAGTGATGAGCTTCTTGACATCGACCTTGCCGGTAGCGACAAGCTCAACAGCGAGAGGGTAATCACCAGCGCCGTAGCGGAATGAACCACTAGCTGTAGCCTCCTTGATGCAGAATGCCATGATGGGGAAGGTAATGTCGGCCTTGCCCATACCACCCTGCACGTAGCTACCGCCGTTCTTGAGGACGTGGATAGATGCTTGGATTGAGGGCTCGGCACCGCTGGCGTCAATGACAACGTCAGCGCCTTCAGGGAGACCAGCGAGCTCGCAGATGTTCTTGGCGTTCTCCTCGGGTGCAATGCGTTGAGAAGCGTAGACGTGGGTGGAGGCGAAGTCCTTGGCGAAGTCGAGCTTGCTCTGGACAATATCGACACTAACGATCTTGGAGGCTCCGTAGGCCTTTGCGACAGCGGCGCAGAGAAGACCAACGAGTCCAGCGCCCATGACAACGACGGAGTCACCGGGCTTGACGCGGGCCTGCTTGACGATGTGAACAGCGACAGCGAGAGGCTCAATCAGAGCACCCTCCTGCTGCGAAACATTATCAGGAAGCTTGAAGCAGAAATCCGCAGGCGCAGCCCAGTAACCGGTCAAAGTTCCGAGGGACCCGGTGCCCTTCTAATCCAGCCAAGTGCTTCCATTTTGGAATCTTACCAAGTCTCCTTCTGGCATCGTCGGCAGGGATAGCCGGGCTCGAGAGCGACGCGGTCGCCGACCTTGAGGGTCTTGACTTTGGAGCCGACTTCGACGATTGTGCCGGCGGACTCGTGGCCTAGAACCATGGGGTCTTCAACGACGAACTTGCCGATGGAGCCGTGGACCCAGTAGTGCACGTCGGAACCGCAGATGCCGGTGTAGTTGACGGCGACGAGGACATCGTGGGGGCTCGAGAGGGTGGGCTTGGGGCGCTCCTCGAAGGAGACGTCGCCGGGCTTGTTGAGGACGAAGGAGAGGTTCTGGGAGGGGAATGTTATGTTAGTGAGACGTCATGAGGGGCCATGATGGCGGGGTATGATGTGAGGGAGTCGATGAGCTGGGGAAAGACATACGCTGGCCATTGTTGCTATTATTTAGCAGTGAGTAATTGTGATATGGTGAAAGACGAGAGATGAGATGAAGAGGAGGAGAATTGAGTCGCGTGTCGTGGGATGATGAAGTAGGTTCGTCACTCGTAGCTCAAAGTGGGATGTCCTGTCTTATATGGATCACAGTGGAGTTCAACAATACCGTCAATCTATCACCAAAAGCAATTGTAGAAATAGGCTGAACAACAATTCTCTGTACAATAAAAAATTCAGATCATGGCCAAAATCTGCTGATGAGGGCAGCGGCTCATATACCCCAACCTCATCACATGGTCCCTCCCATCAACATAGCTCCCTGTGCTAAATACCCGTAGAGTTGACATGATGGTTACACCCCCACGGTTTTTACCCTCGCCAATCAAGAAGCCATGATATCGAGAGACCCGAGACCACAAGACCGACAAGATTCTCCATATGGGGGGCTGTCATGACGGGAGCGCTTGAGATTCTGGTGCTGAGGATGATGGCACTTTAGCCAGAGCATTTAACCGCGCGAATGGGAGGGGGAGAAGTGGTGGAGTGGGATCCGTCGGTGAGAATTAGACCGGGAAAGCTCCAAGGCTATTTTATAGCTGTGAAGCTAGAGATTCTCTGGATCAGTGGATATTGGCATGGCATTGTTGGGCAATCAGTCAAGAAAGAAGGGTTGTGGTTCTCAGATCATCGACTCAGATCATGATAGCATTCCATGGCGTGGCTACCGGCTCATTCCCGCTGAAGACAACGCAGGCTTCCGGACATGCATCCGGAGCTTGGAGCAGTCACTTTACCATCCCTCTCACCTTCAAAACAATTTATTAGCGCGGCAGGTGTTTGGCATGGTGTTCCGGTGTAATCTGTGTTCCTGCGTCAGCTCTCGATCAGAATTCCGCTGCCGGCGCGGAGCTGCCGCATTAGGAATAGCGTCCGGGTGGTGGATCCGGGCCGGAGCGGGGAGTCTCGGCGATGGGCGATGGGCAAGATTAGCTGGTCAGAATGAAGATGGGAAGCAATATACGAACAAGTTGATGGAGATAAATTCGTTGACTCTTCGACTTCATCTCATTACCTAGCGGGCCCCAGCGGTATTTAAGTGCAAGGTCTCAGTAATCGCAAAACCTGCGATCTGTAATCGTGACATTCTTCTGAAAGACGGCTTGCATGGACGCTGTATCTCTTTACAGTGGCTCAATACTGTACAGCATCACATAGAACAATCGCATATGCTATCCATATCATAAAAATAAAACGTTAATGTTGACCGATCTATTACCACCGCTATCGCGCTATCGTACAACAGTCTCATCTGTTACAAGTATCCTAGTGTCAACCTCTGCTTCTTCTCCATACGCTTAGTTGAGGTTATAGTGCTCCTCCTGGTGGCTGACAGAAGAGTGTCTCTTAGTCGAGCTCTCATGAGGATAGTCGTGCTCAATGATAGGCTCTCCAAGGTGCTCCTTAAGAGCAGAAGGAGGAGCACGGGCAGCGTCAAGAGTAGTGCCGGGAGACTTGTGCATGTCATTTTGGTATGAAGATGTGTTTCTTATTTCATGTTAGTCTTGAACAACATCGCATGTATGAGGAGTGAACTTACGAAGGCTTTGACTGGGATGAGGGAACGCCAGGGACGTTCTCTACCAGCGAGTCGATCCTGTCTCCTGTGCGGACACCCTCGGTCTGCTGGTTCTGGTTGCTTGTTGCATCAAGGGGAGAAATGTGGGAGTTTGAGCCCAACTCTCGCTGGTTGTTCTGGTTGGTGTTGTTGAAGGTGTTGTTGAAAGACTCGGTGTTATGGGAGCTGGTGTTGTATGTCTCTTGGAGAGAACCACTGTTGTGAGACTCTTGGTGAGAGCCAGTGTTACTGTTCTCAGTGTTGGAGGGGACTAGTGTCTCCTTGATCTTGTTCATAAGGTCTGCCATTTTGTTCGAGTATTGAGTGTTAAAAAAAAGTTGTGTTGGAAGTCAAGTGAAGTAAAGCTTTGATGTAGATTGATGGTTCTAATGGCAAGACTTCCATCCGGACACGTCTCTTATATAGTTGTTGCCTTCGCCTCTTACACTAATATCCTCACCACTTCCATCATTCTTCTCTAATCAATCAACGCCATGAAACCCTCTCATTCGACAGCTCGGCTGCTGCGTCATGTCGAAATCGTCATGACGTCGAATGATCGGCAGAGGCTCCATCACCGTGCGATAAGCATATTCTAAACCTAAAATTAGTGCTCCATTCCCTTGGTTTTTGTTCCTGGGGCTATGTTAATGATAACCCGATTCTTCTTCGGGTGACATTGGCCAAGCTTTTTGGTTGTGCTAAAAACCCTGGTTCGGAAGACATCATGCGTGGGGCTAGAAACTTCCGCGGATGCATCGCCAAGACGAGCGACCTTTATGAGGGCAACAAGAGGGATTTGAGGTTGCTTATTACGTAGATGGGATTGTTGTTCCTCGGGAGTGAGAAGCTTATTCGGATGTCGAAGCGTACCACGTAAGCTCAGGTACGGATCATGGATCGAGATGGATGCTCGAACGGGGTGGTTGCACAGTAGAGTCACATGTGATGGCGCAATCATTCAAGGCGACTAATCAGCAATCCCAGTTCAACGGCATCGCTTACATACAATGTCAAGATAATCACCTCTTATACATCATCCAGTATCCAGCTCCCAAAGCAGCAGCCGCTCCAGCCCACGGCATAACAATCATCGCAGCATCAACAATGTTACTCTTAACCTTCTCCTTTACAATTCTCCGTAGTTCCGCTGCCTCATTCACCCAAGGAAACTCCTTCTCCGGCACAGGCTTATCCAGAAACTCACAAATGGACTCCCAGCCTTGGCCCATGCGATACTCGAGTAGTTGTCCCTTGGGCACCATCTCTCGAATAACACGATGATGGCGGTCATACGTTTCTCTGCTATTCTTTCGAGCTTCTTCAACTGTCTCTGCTTGGAAAAGACCTAGCATTTGCTTTCGCGCCGCTGGGCCTGCTCTAGACCCAAGCAGTGGTTCAACAAATTTGATGGAGAACTCGGCGATCGGGTTCCAGAGTTGTTTGAGAACACTCTCGTCAACGCTCTTGAACCAAGGCTCAAAATCCCGAATTACAAGAATGACTTTAGCATCGGGGTACGTCTCAATGAGCCGCGGTGCGTAAATAGACGCTACATCGGTGGTGGCTTCACATTCTCCCCAGATCTCATCCCACTGTTCACGAGTGAAGGGTTTTCCCGTGTATGTCGGAAGATTCGGGAATGAAGCGTCTGTTGCGCGCTCAAGATTCTTCCAGGCTTCTTTGTCATCGAGGATTTTGAGACCGTGGAACACGTCTTTGTAGCCGAGAACAGTGAGGGCTTCGGCCATGGAAGCTGTGCCTGTGCGGGGGAGGCCGAGACAGAGGACTCATGTCTCGTTTTGGCTTGGGAGTTGATGTGTTTGACATTGAGGGATTGGGAGATGTGAGGAGTTTGGTGATGAGAGGTTTGAGTTCTTTGGAATTCAGCTTGAAGATATTGATCTTCAGACCGCAAAATGAGCCACGCCCAAGTGCTTACCACACGTCACGCTAACGCGACAGCGTAGGATTTCACGGTTGAAGGTTCAGGTAGGAAGTTACTATGAAACATGACTTTAATGGTCAGGTCTAATTGGACCTCAGTTCAATTTGATCCAATGGACAGCTTTGGGACTGATTATATGCATTCGTTTGCGGCTGAGAGGCTCATCTCCCTTACACCACCTCCGAGCATCCGGAACGGAATTCCGTTCCACTTCGCTAACATTCATCACATTGAACAAAATCACTTTAAACCTTAGGTAGGTGAGTCACTCAGGAAAGAATTGATTCATGATTTAACATTTGACTTCATTAAAGAACTATTTCCGCTTATGCATAGGTAATCTCAAGAGATCTGGAATATCCATCCATGATCCTCTTCATCCTCCTCTCATTACAGCCAACGGCGTCCTCTGTGGTTCATTTTAGGGTTTCCTCCGGTAGCGAGCTCATATCTCATGTCTACGGCTCAATCATTTCCTCCTCGTCCACCTTTTTCTTGAACCCTTCCACTTTTTTAACTCCGTTGTTTGCACCGTTTTGAGTTTTGGGCTATCTACCTCTTCATTGGCAGAATTATAGCAAAGAACCTTTTCCCTTTACTGGGATTTCATTCACGCCTTCTTCTCGGCGTTGTTGCGTTGAGCGGCAGCTTGTGCGTCAACCTTCTCAGAGTCGTGACGGACGCTGGCTTCGCTGGAATCGGGGGTGAGATACTCGCCGAAAGTGCGCTGCTCAAGATCCATGTCCTTCCACTCGACGCCCTGGTTCTTGCGGGCTTGTCGGCGGAAGTAGACACGCTTGGCGAACTTCCAGGCCTCGATACCGCCGAAGAAGAGACCGGCGGCGATGAAGACGATGGCCCACTCCCAGGTGATGCCCTTGTGCTTGAAGACGGTGTCGCTGATGACGGGGATGTACTGGATGGGGAAGAGGGTGACAAAACCGAGCATGATGGCCCAGAAGAGGAACTGGTTGCGCCAGACATCGTGCATCCACTGGGTGAAGTAGAGCTTGGAGCCAGGCTGCATGCGGAAGAAAGATCGTCGCTTGTCAATCATCTCCCAGGCGAGGAAGAGGGAGAACCAGGTGAGACAAGCAAAGGTGGTAGCACGGGCCTTGAAGACGGTCTCACAACTATCGCTGTAGTTATCGTTACAGTCCTCACCGAGCTCACCATTTCCGAAGGCATACAGACGGAGGACAAAGGCGCTGAGGCAGAGAGCAGCAATCCAAAGGCCGTAGACAACCATGTCGATGATGAACTCGAAGGAGAAGACGCCAGTCTTGAGAGAAATCGGGGGTCGGCGAAGGATACCAGCGACAGCGCGCTCGAAACCGAGACCCATGTCGGGAAGACCAGAAGTCATCATGATGATCCACATGATCTGGACGGGAGCGATAGGGAAGACGGAGAGACCCGTCTTGTCCTTGAAGACGAGACCGACAAGAAGGACGACGGCTTGGGCGACGTTGGTGGCGAGCACGTGGAGGATGAACTTCTGGATGTTGTCGAAGATACGGCGACCTTCCTCGATGGCGGCGACGATGGAGGCGAAGTTGTCGTCGCTGAGAACGATATCGGATGCATCCTTTGCGACGTCGGAACCGGCTTGACCCATGGCAATACCAACATCGGCACGGCGGAGAGAGGGAGAGTCGTTAACACCATCACCAGTCTATTTGGGTTAGTATAAATTGTGAGAACTTGGAGGAGTAGCCACATACCATAGCACAGAACTTGTCTCGGCGGTGCAGAGCTTCAATCATGCGGACCTTGGTCTGAGGAGCACATCGGGCAATAACAAGAGGGAGGAAAGGAAGCTGGTCGACTTCATCGTCGGTAAGACCATCAAAAGTAGTAGCAGTCATGACCATAGTAGCAGCAGTGTCCTCGGCAACGAGATCCATACGGGTAGGCAGGATACCGACCTCAATGGCAATGGCCTTAGCGGTCTCGGGATGATCACCAGTAAGCATGTGGACGGAAATACCAGCCTCGTGACACTCTCGGACAGCGGGAGCAGACTCAGGACGGGGAGGATCATAAAGACCAACAAGACCACGGAAGACGAGATCACACTCAACAGTGGTGCGGTCAATCTCATCACCCTTCTTCATGTCGACGTTGTAGGGCTTAGAAGCAAGAGCGAGGACACGGAGACCCATTCCAGCGAAAGACTCCATGTTACGGAGGATCTGCTCACGGAACTCATCGGTGATGGGGACTTGCTCCTCGTTATCCTCAGGGCAGTATGTAGCACAGGCACCAATGACACGCTCGACAGCACCCTTGGTGAAAGCGAAGAGTTGTCTGGTTCGGTTATCCTTCATGATGACGGACATGCGCTTGACATCAGAGTCGAAGGGAAGCTCGGCGATCTCACTGTACTGGTTGGCGGCGTCGTGGCTGGTAAGGCGGAGACGGTTCCAGTCGAAACGAGAGGCGAGGACCTGAATGGCAATCTCGGTAGGGTCACCGCGGGCGTGCCATTCACCGTTCTTCTCGTTGACGGTGGCAAGGTTGGCGAGAGAAGCGACTTCGAGGAACTTGACGAGAGAGGACTTGGACTGGTTGAGGAGCTCGCTGATGGGAGAAACAGAGCCGCATTCATCACCGCCCTGCTTAAGAGGAAGCTCATGGGGCTGGCTGCGAGACCAGCGCATGTCACCAATGGTAGGGTTGAAAGGCTCAGTGGTGTTCTCGATGAGATAGGTTCCCTTTCCAGGAGTCCAGGCTCCACGGGCAACCATCTTACCTTGGGTGAGAGTACCAGTCTTGTCAGAGCAAATATCGGTAACAGCACCAAGAGCCTCAAGAGACTTGAGGTTACGAACAATAACGTTTCGCTCAACCATGCGCTTGGTACCAGCAGCCATGGTGATAGTCAAGACGACGACCAAACTAGCGGGAATCATAGACAGACCAGTAGCAACGGCGTAGATAATAACCTGTTGGGAAGCATCGAAGTCGTTGGCAGCAAGGACGATAATGGCACAGATGACAGCAGTACCGAAGAGGTAGATTGCCAGACGGGAGAGCTTCTTCTGGAGAGGTGTGCCGACGTTGACACCGAGGAAGCGACCAACAGCGTCGGTGAGGGTGAGAGTGTAGGCTTCGAGATATCGGTGAGGCTTGGCGGAACCATCAGCCTTGCGCTTCACGGGGCGGACCTTGCTGTCCTTCTTTCGGAGGGCAGCAGCGATAGCACCGATTTCGGTGCTGGTGCCGGTAGCGAAGACGATACCCTTGGCACGACCCTTTGTGACGGTGGAAGAGCTGTAGGCGACGTTGATACGGTCGCCGGGTCCGGTGTTGTCTTCGAAGACTTCATCCTCGTTCTTTCGAACGGGGAGAGACTTGCCAGTCAACATGGCCTCATCAGTCTCGAAGTTAACGGCCTCAATAAGTCTGCACCAATTAGTAAAAAGCCCAGTGTAAGTGTCAAGCATGGGTACTCACCGAATATCAGCAGGGATCGTATCTCCGGTCTTGATTTCCACAAGATCACCGGGAACGACCTCAACTGAGGGAACTACCTTGGAGTCTCCATCGCGCACAACACTAGCAGTGGGAGAAGACATGGACCGCAGAGAGTCCATGGTCTTCTCGGCAGAGTACTCCTGGAAGAAACCGACGGTGACATTGAGACCAATAATGAAGGCGACGACACCACCCTCAATCCATGACTTGATACCGAAAGAAACAGCCATGGCAAGAATAAGCACCTTGGCAGACGTCAGTAATCATCAACATAGCGCGGGCAGGGGTGTTCATGTGGTGTGAGCAGGTGGGTTAGGGAAAAAACGACGGGCTGCCTAATCAGGTAATATGCAGTCGGGAGGCGAAAAAAAATAGTTCAGCCATCGAGATATGCTTAAAGCATAAATTTTCGAGTGTGTGGGGGCTAAGAGGGGGGAACTGGACTGGTTTTGAACTCACCAGCGTCATGGCGTTAGCGACCTGAGCGATGATGATCTTGAGAGGCTGAACGCCATCAGCTTCGCCGAGATCATTGTTGCCAAACTTTTCATGTCGTTGTTTGGCCTCGGCCTCGGTAAGACCGCTGAGAGTATCAGTCTTGAGCTCCTCGACAACCTGGTTGAAAGTCAAGGCGTGAGCGGGACGGCTCATGGGCTCGTTGCTCTGACCAGAGACATGGTTGTCGACGGAGTCGTCCTTCTTAGCCATGGTGTAAGTCGAAGCTAGCGGGTCGCCAGCGTAGTTGCTTGTTGTTATATATCTCGACTCGGTACTGGCTTAGAACGTATACATGAGTAAAAGACCCTTAAGCCTATGTCT
Organism: Fusarium oxysporum f. sp. lycopersici 4287; assembly: GCF_000149955.1. Classification (NCBI taxonomy): domain Eukaryota; kingdom Fungi; phylum Ascomycota; class Sordariomycetes; order Hypocreales; family Nectriaceae; genus Fusarium; species Fusarium oxysporum. The sequence continues at coordinate 407,408 of NC_030987.1, forward strand.
GGGGATTCCTGTAAGATTATTTGCAGGAAGCCTTTCGTCTGGCGTCGGAGGGTTGTTGGAGATCTAAGTGAAGAGATCCTTGGGGAGAGGAAGAGAGGAACAAGAATTGATCGTGCGGGGAGATGGGGAAGGTCTTATAGACGTCTGTCCCATCTTCGACGACAGAGACAAGAGGCAGAGCAGTCAATGCTTATCTCGCCAGAGTCTTGGCTCAAGTCACTATCTGGGTTGAGAGTTGATTTCACTTCTCCAGCGGACCCCACATCGCCAAGAGCATTACCCAATTTTTCCTTCTCTGCGTTACTGTTTCTCTGTTCCAAAGGCGGGGAGGCATTGGGATTGGGCATTCTGAACAGGTCTTGGCGATGATACGAAACCTTGGTTTGTTGTTGTGTTGTGTTGAGAGTAGTAAGAGACTCTTAGAGTATACGCCCCTGGCCTTGCCCGAGAGTCCACTCCGCCCCGGAGGGGTCCCACTGCTGAGGTTCTCTGGGGTTGATTGGTGAGACGCCCACACAGCGCCGTTCTGTACGGTGGTTCAAGAGGCTGTTCGCCGTCGGCACGTCATTTGGAGACTTTGCAGCACTGGCTACCAAGCATCCTGTGACGCGGCGTGGCGGGCTCGGCATCAATTGGCCTTATGATGAGAGGCTTCTCGGGCTGCATGATGGCCTGTCCACTGGAATCTCTCCCAGTCTCGGTGGGCATCAGGATTTGCAGGCAACGGACAGTACTAGTGTGCCCGTAGAATACCCTTGCAAGAGTCCACAAAATAGCGCTATTGTACAGATATCGTCAGGTCTGTCTGGGATTTGCAATGTCTCAGCCTTGTTTGAAGCCTTGCTCAGTGTCACCTGATGATGTGGAGACTCTTGTAAGGCTTTCAGGGTACCTCTTCAGTGCCGTCACCGATGGTGGATACATTACAGAGTTGAATCAATGGTGTGTGTCATGGGCGAAAAAAAAAAGAGGGGGAGGGGGGTATACTTAGGTAGGTTCTGGGAGCACACTCGTCTAACGTCGGTTCTAGGGGCCATATGCACTGAAAATGCAGTGAACTGAACTTGGTTGCAGTATGTGGTCTGCTTCGGTGGTATTATCTTCTCGACAAGGAAGGATCAGTATTGGCATTTTCTGGGCATACATAATTTCTGCTCGCCAAGTCGTCACGTCATTGGGTCGTGGGCAATCATCACCGTCAACCTGAACTCCGTTTTATTGCTTTGTTCTTCTGGCCTGTTTTTCTATCTGCACGTTGGGTGATGTCGTAGTTGTAAGTCTGTAGGCATCAATCAAGTTCATTTGAGAGGCAAAACTTCACATCTCACCTGCGACAGAAAAGAAACGGGGCCGGGTATGAGCCGATTGTTGTTCTTTCAGCTTGCATTGTTACGGCCCGGGTTTACATCCCAAACATCACGGAGGTCCGAGACTGTCACGGCACGGAGTTATTAATCCACCTTCTGAAGCTGCCCGTTGTGTTACTGGTCAGTCTCGTGACTTGGAACCGTGGAGATCTTGGGGTTCAAGATCAGATCTTGAGATATGTTTGGCTGAGGAGACGGGCTGCTCAACGCGTTACGCAACTTTGCTTAGCTTATCCCTTTTCAGAAAACTCCTTCGCAAATCTTCGCCAAGGATGAGGTGCAGGCACTGCCACCCTTGGCAGAGGACTTGATGGTGTTAGTCACGGACTCTTATCTTTGCCCAGAGTCTGGAGGACGCCTTAGCTAGCCCAAGTACCTTGATGTTTACCGTTTCCAGATAAACAGGGGCTCGAGATGCGTGGTGCTAGTGCACTAACGGTAACGACATCATCTTGGTGACATTTGCCACTGCGCTTATCTCTCAGCTGTCAAGCCAGTATTTACTACGTGACCAGCTTCCACTGCTTCTAGAAGCCATCCCGGCATGCGAGTACATGGTACGTAATCAGTCCTCCACCAGATCAGCCAGGATTCTCCTCCAACGTGACAATAAGCTTAAATCATCGGCATCTTATTGAACTCGGATCCACTAATCTTGGTGCACAATCTCCTTCAGAAATCTCTGCGCTATTCCTTTTAGCCTCATTCCAACAGCGCGTCGAGTGACGAATGAGATGTCCTAGAGTCTGCGCGTTGCATTGCGATTACATACAATTTCTCGAACAGATACAATGCCAATTCTCTACGACTCACGCGCATACATACACTAGCCTCCCTTGTCTCCGTTTACTTACTAATGGATCCATTCGAGGAAGGCCGTAAAATAGACGGTAAAGAACATAGCCGTCGATCACTGCCTCTCGCAGCTCAAAAGAGACGCCGGACGCGGAGACGCTGACGCCTGACTATAGTGAACTACCAAGGCGGGAACGAGAGAAGCGCCGTATGCCGCAGCAAGACGGGGAATTAGGATTCTCTCGATCCACTCTAGACGACACTTTGTCCTCACAGAAACGGGGCGCTTATGCCTAGCACAACCATGCGCGTCTCTAACAGGCCACTGCGAGGCTCCCATGGGAAGAAAATAAACGGGGTCACTCACTCTCCTCCTGCCATTGGATCCGTTGCCTCCGGATGTTGTCTCGGGGCGGACACAGCGGGGCGTCAACCTCCCCACGGAGGTGCCCCGGTCTCCAGATGGGAGCCTCTCTGTGGCGGAGATGTTGTCTTCTTTCTTTTCTCCTGAGAGGGGGGATTTAACCCGGATGTGTCGGTCTCGCAACACTTCGCTGCGGACGTGAGACAATGCGTGGGGGGGTTGCTTTGCTGAGGAATCGCAGCACCATTGACTTCCGTTATGGGGAACAATATACCCGAACTTGTCTATCTCCGTTCGGAAGGAAAAAGTAATTCTGCTGCAGGTCCCAGGACGTGCAGCTTTTTAACTTGCTCACCAACCATTGAGTGGCTTGTATAGTTGCCGTTATTGCCGTATGATACCTAACTGAACACACTGCAGCTGTTATAAGCCTTGATCTATTAATGGGATCATCTTGGGCAGCCATGAACGAACTTCGGCATAAAGATGGTGATGCTCGGTCTTCTTTGTCGCGGGAACGGCGGCCAAAGTGACCAAAAACCTGGGGACCCGGCGCCGGAAGTCTTTGAGCAGGAATTGGCAGGGTCTTCAGGCACGGACATGAACATCGGCCGGGGAGGTTGCGAATGCCTTGATACACGGCAGATGGGTACGCTCGGGCTTCGGCGATCATCTCAACAAATATCGAAGCACCATTCTTGCATTGCGCCTCATCCTCAGAAGCAGTAAGCCGAGCCTCTTTCTTGCGAGCCATTTAGAACCGCGTCTTCAACAACCGTCTCTGTGAAAAAATAAGATTCATTGTTATCAGCCGCAGGGACTTGGGTCTCACTGTGTCTACCCAAGAACTTGGCGATATGGAACTTGGCCGAAAAGCTCTCAAATCCACCGGGTGATATACCATCGTACCATAATTCGAAGGACTTTGTCTTGGCTTTTCAAGAGCCCTGGCATAAGCGCCAGATTTCCCCAGGCTCCCACGATGGCTTGCAAGAACTCTGGGGTGAACCATTCAAGTGATGAGAGCTTCAGCCATGTCGACGCAGCCAAGCCTTCAGGCAATGGGTGCGGTCTAGGCCTCTAGAATTCAAGGCCTCAAGATGTGCGACGCTCTCGAGCCTCTTTTTTTTTTTTTATTCTCCATGGACGATCCTTGTGGGGGTTACAGAGAGTGTTTGGTGACGAAAACTGAGCGGATACAGGTGAGATATTGTTCGGGCCTTTTCGGTTGTTTATCTCGCTGGTGCTGCAGGTTGAGATTTAGATCTAACTGCTACATGTAGGCGGATCTATACTATCTCCCGTATACTGTCTTTATTTATTACGCGTATCGTGGTGAGTTACAAAGTACGAGGCAGATTTTAAGAAACAGCTACAGGGTATGAAGGGTTCAAAGGTTTCCACCCACCATCTTGAACCAGAGATGGATGTCTGAAGCCAAGTCAATACAAAGGCGCCAAGTTGATCACCAAAAAGCTTCTCAACACGTGTAGCCACGATACAAGATGTGCTCACAACCATCCCACGATTCCTCTGTGACAATATTTTGCTGCAAGAGGATCAAAACGTGCATGCTGCAGGAAGAGCAAAAAGGAAAGGGAACACGAGAACAAAACGGCAGCGGAAAAACGGACACACGCCCCCCTTCAGTACAGTTCAGTAATGGAGCGGAACGGTCGGCGGCCCCACAAGCGTCTCATTGCCAAGGCGAGCGGTGTTTGGGTGAGGCAGGGGTATCATGGGGCGGCGGAGTGGGGAGTGGGCTTGGGCGGAGCCACTCGTAGCGAAGAGGTTCACAGAGGAGGACACGTGCCCTCCGCTGAAGGACCCCGGAGCGGAGGGCGTTGCATCAGAGAATTTTGAAGACAGTTTGGTCTGGGGGAGGAGGGAGGAGGAGGGAGGAGGAGGTTGGGACAACTTCAGTTCGTGGGGACATGTCACTCCTGCTTGACATTGTCCATTTCATTACTTAACTCCCCGCGTCGTGCTTCTCGCCAAGTCCATCTTAGAGCGAAGAAGCATTTGACAAGAGCCTTGGCTTGAGACAGGTCGTAATACGACAGCCATCCGCGGACCAAGTAGTCGGTTATAACACAGACAAAAAGCAAAGACAAAGCCGACTGTCCGGTTCACGCCGAAGAAAGTGAGCAGATATTCGAGTCTCGGTTGTAATATCTGTTCATTGCGAAGAGGCGAGATTATTTTGGACTTTGGTTGAACTTGGCGATAGCACGACGTCACCGTCTTACAGCCCGCAACTACATGTCCGAAGACACAGTGGAAGAACGCAGTCAGAATCCTGCTAAGCGATCGATGATGACCTCGGATCACAGAATCATCGACCGGATAGAAGGGACATGCAGGCTTGCAACCAGGGCCTCAATAAACGCTCATTATGACAAGAATGCCAAGAGCGACAAGACTTTTTTTCTGTGGCACACCATGCTTTGCTTGAGTCGATGAGCATCGTTGGAGGCGAAAACGCCCAGGCCGCCAAGGGAAAGCAATCAGACCCAACCAAACGACCCCAAACGAGAGACCGAAGGTTCAAATATTTTCGTGTTAATCCTTGCTCGAGGAAGTGTCAACGTGCAGGATTTCTCGTTCAGCCTGATCGACAGCCACCATCTTGACTCTACTCGCCAATGGCCTTTCGTGAGAGATACAGAATAATACGCACGCGACCATATTCAGAAAAGAGAACATCTCTTGGATGCACGAGGGGGAGATAAAGGGCCCCTCCCCCGCCTGAGGGATCCCTTGGCGCTCAACTCAACCTAACTCTGTCTCCCCAACCGTCGAGTTTAATGCATCCGGGAGGCGGTCCCGGTTGTTGTTACTATTACCTATCGGACAAGGGTGAGCGAGCTAATCTTGACAATTAGAAACTCTGTTTATTAGTTATCGCTGTTAAGCTGAAGTTGGGAAAGCTTGGCGTGAACTTCGCTTGACTAAGTGATGCATGGTTGAGACAATAATGTAGGTTGTGATAACGTTAACGTCGTTAATTAACATAGCTTAGAAACAGTCTCCAAAAACCCAATTCGCCAATCCCCAACACCTTAAACACTCTAGGTCTTGTTAGACCTTGGCCATATGATGAAGACAGCACTTCCAATCACCTCCAGGTCCCTGCCTGAAGACGCTATGACACCAAGCCTCCGTCGCCAACATCTCTCCATTCTGGAGCTTCCACGCAGTGACGCGGTAGTTGAGCGCTGAAGCCATGAGGTCGATCTCTACGAACTCAGGCTCGTCGTGGATCTTGTATGCCGTCCATGGCTCGTAGCCGTCCTCCATGTATTCATCCAGAGAGGGCTCGGTGCGGGGTGAGTACACCTTTTGGTCTGGTTCGCAGAGGACGGCGTCCTTGGTGATGTATTTGCGCATGATCTCTGGCTTTTCGGATGTTAGGGCGCGCCAGAGAAGGGCGGAGGCGTCGAGGGTGCCCTCTTTGTTGCGGTACTTGATTGTTCCCTTCTTTGGTTCGCCCATTTTGATGGTGGTGGTTTAGTGAGAGGTTGTAGTTTGGTGAGAGATTTTGTGATAAGGTGAGTTGGTTGAGATAAGATTCACAGTTGACGAAGACGAAGATGATGAGAGTGAGTGATATGAGGATTCCCCCTCTTGAATTGACGTAGATATTGGTATTTCTTGAATCTGCATCTTCAAAAACCTGGCATCGTCGGATCCCTGCTTATCCTGACGTCACAGCCGCGCAAACCCTCCAAGCAGGATATTCCCGACATCCAATTGCAAGAAACTCTGCATTACAGCAACAGGTTATTCAATTCTATTTCACATGCTCTATTCTTGCTTTTTTGTCGTTTCTAGAAGATTGTCTCACCTCATGCCCGTCATCGCACTGCAGTCTTGGCGTTGAGAACAGACACCACCACGTTTCTCTGCCATTCGATATCGTGATTTACAGTCTATTCTTGGACGGGAAGGTGTTCGCTTTCAACAAATTTTAGTTTAACGATAGACTCGTTGCCAAGAAGAGCCTTCAAAAGGCTAGACTTTGGAGAGGGGAAAAGTGGATGTGACGTCAAACAAGGGGTCCAGACAAGACCCTGTGAGTTTGTTGAATAATAGTTTCTTATATTCATCATGTCGTGACTCGTTACAACTTTCGTCAAAAAACTAAATACAATATTTCCCATGGTTCTTGTTATAGCCAAGCAACCTGTACACTATTCAGATTAACCGTGTCTTTTTTTCCATCCACGCCGATTCTGTAGTAAACAAGAAAACGAATTGCGTCGTGCAATATTTGTCTATAGACAAACAGAAGAAGAAAACGTTCGTCGAGAACATAACTTAGTGAAATCTCTCCTTGATGTACACCATGGCTGCGAATCCAGCGCAGCACTTTGTGCTCATCTCATGCTTGCACCAAGGACACTTCACCGTCATGGTAACACTTCCCGCAAAATCTGTTGAGCCAGCGCTCAGTACACCATCGGGGTTAGACATGGCTTCGTAGAGTCTGCTTGGCATATCATGGTAGCGCATGCAAGCGCAGCACTCGACAAACATCTTGGCGCTTGGTTCGCCGTGATTCTGATGCTCTAGGTTCGATTGGCGTCGGAGCGTCTTGATTGTTGCTTCCGGGTCGGAGACGGTCGATCTATGGCCGCTCTGAACGGAGCGCAGACGCCCTTTGCTTCGGGGTTTGTGCTTGAGAGGGGGATATGTTGGTGTTGAGGCGAAGCTTGTCTCGTCGGAGGAGACGGGTGTTCGGCGGGGTGTTGAGCTGCGGAGGTTGGCGTTTGAGAAGGCTTCCATTACTCTGTTGGCTGCTTCTTGGATGGGATCGATTTCGGGGTCGGAGGGGTTGGTGTCGAAACGATCGATGGGCGCCATTTGGGGGGAGTTTGTGTAGGACCAGTAGGGACTGATGGGGCCGGCGGTTGCGTGCATTGAGGGTTTGATGGTTGCGATGTTGGGGGAGTGGCCCATTTCGGATTGGGGAGGGGATGTGTGTGGTGTGCTCATGGGAGATACGGTTTGGATCCCATCGGAATATGAGGACTCTGATGAGCTTGTAGTAGGTCGACGGCCAGTTGGTGAGCGTGTAGTTCCTGGGGTGAGATGCTTGACCGGAGCATGAACGTGCTGCGTACGAATGGGGGCATCATTAGCACCAGTCAATCCCTTCGACACTGGCAAATCCGTCTTTGGTGGCACAGGCGGCCCAACAGAAGATGTAGTGCTCATCTTAGAAGAAGTACTCTCCTTACTCATCGTCGAAGAAACCGAGCTCTGCGCAGAATGACCTCTGCTGAACGCACTCTTGGCAGCATCCTTAAGCTTCCATTTCGTGGGCACAGTGGGTTCTGAATCAGCAGTGATCGGTTTTGGTCGCACACCCGGCGAAGTCTGTTCATAACGGATGCTCGGGGGATTATGTCTGAACAGCTTCTCCTTGGACTTTGATGACTCGACCGGGGCGCTCTTGGCTTCATCGGACGCTGGTTGGTTGTGGTTGAGTCGTGTGAGGAGTGTGAGAGATCCTCGCTTTGAGCTTCTTCTGGGAGGTGTTGGAGGGATGGAAAGGCCTGATGCTGTTGATGAGCGTCGGGGTTGGGGTTGGGGTTGTGTTGAGGTTGTTATTGGGGGGCGGGAGACGGTGATTGTATCTTGCTGGGGAGGTTTTTCGGTGTCTTTGGGCTTGACGGCTTGTTTCATGCTCTGGTTTGAAGAGCGAGGTGTGACGCCTTGTTCGCCGTCTTTGGTCGAGCCCTCATCCTTCTTGATATAAAGACCGCCTCGTCTGTTCAGACCTTGGGCTTTGTTATACAAGATCTCGCTGTCGGGTGTATGCGCGGTGTTCTGATCACCCTCATCGTCCGTGTCGGCGACTGCACAATCATCACTGACAGAACCACGTCGAGCTCGGGCGCTCCACAGGTAGATATTGACTGAACCCCTTCGATTAGGCGACTTGGGCGGTTTCGATTGGCCCCTCGCTCCGGATGTGTTGATCGAGATAGGCGGGTACGCTCTTCGTTTGGCATCTTCCTCTTTCTGTAGGGGATTGACCTTGAGGGGTGTGAATGACCCATGGCCCAGGAACGACTTTCGCATAGCCGGATGGACCCTGCTATCACCCTTGGCCTGGTCCTCGAGGACTTTCTGGTGGAAATCCTCCTTCTTCTTCTCAAGCTTCTTGCCGCCCAAGAAACCAGTAGCGCTGGTCTCATCGAATGAAGCACGCTTGATCTCGAATGACTTGCGGAAGATGGAGGTAAGCGAGCTGGAGCGACTGCGTCTGGGCTCTTCAGGATCGTCGTTGTTTCTACCAATCGAGAATCCCAATAAGCTCGACGAGCGAGATCGTCGCTTCTGTGTGGTTTGAGGCGGCTCAGTTGTGCTGCGTCCTTGAGTTCCAAGGGACGGAGGCGGCGGTTGAGGTTTGCTCAATTTTCGACCGCGAGGCTTGGGAGCGTTCTTCCAAGCTTCTTCGAGAGCTTGGTTCATTGCTAATTCTTGTTCCTTCTCCTTCGCCTTTCGTTTCTCTTCCTCTTTTCGCTGGAGCTCCTTTCGCTTCTCTTCTTTCTTCTCCTTCTTCTGACGCTCGTATGCTTCCCAAGTGGGTGATTGACACACAGAGCGCTGCTCTTCCACATCAGGGGGGAACATGAACGCCACGGTCTTGTGACCGGGCTTGTCGTCTTTGAGCTGCTCCGATGAGGATGATTGAGAAAGATTCTTTCCAACGGGCTTTCGGGGGATCATGTTTGGCGACTCTGAGCGCTCAGGAGCTGAGAAGAGCGGAGGAGGAACAGCGGAGTAGTTTCGAACAGGTGTAGGACCTTTCTTATCCTTCGGCACCAATTCAAAACGACGAGGAGGGTGGCCTGGACTGGGTGGTACTGAGCCACTGCTATCAGTGCATGCCGGAGATGGAGGCACAGAGCCTTGATGTGTTCGCTGAAACTGTGTGAGTACGTCAGCCAAACCCTCCAGAATCCCGCCAGTTTCTGTGCTTACATTGAGCTTCTTTTCCAGATCGAGCATTTGCTGCAAGCTATTTGAGCGAGAGCGCCCTTGAGGCGCTTGAGCAGCGAGGAGCATGATAAAAGCTTTTCTGCTTCTGATTTGGTCTTTTTACACGCTCAAGATAACCATTGACCTGAAATTGGCGGGGGAGCGCGGCAAAGGTTTCTCAAATCAAGACATTTTTTGAGACTTATCAACTTTCTGAGCGCTAACAGGTCGCCTGACAAGAAACCCCGGGTTTTTCGCAATGATGCTTCTCCACAGCGGCTGATACATCTGGCTGGGGTGTTTGGCGTTGACAATAGGTTTTGTTGAATAGAAATTATGATTATTATTCTCATAGCAAGATGCTATCGGGAGCTAAGGTCAAAAGCGGGTGATGATGTCTCGGTTGGTGTTTTATTGGTAATTTGCTTGGAATCTTCTCATTCCAATTCGACTTTTCCCTTCTTTTCCTTCTGAACAATTTGAGAAATCCCAACGAATGCGGGAGATTTTGAGTGAGAAACGCAACGGATGCGGTTGTGAGTCGTTGCAAAGGCGGTGGGCAAAAGATGCGGGTATCTCGTGATGTGGTGGGATTGACTCAAGACGAGATGAGACGAGCTAGAAATCACCCCCGACTTTTTTCTTCTTACTGTTGTACAAGCGGGGAATAAAAGAAGGCGGGATGAGTGAGAGGGAATTGCTCTGTAATATGGTGACACAGGAGCAGAAGCGTTATCGGTGAGGTAGAGTGAGGTCAGGTACGGGAGGATGCAACGTTGGTTGGGCTCAACAACATGCACCCATTTACATGGATATGTAAGAGATAAATTAGAAGGGGAGAAACAGGGATGGATGTGAAGACGGGCAAGGGAGATTAAGTGTTGGAGGAAGAGTCAGTGGAAATAGAAAATTCCAGACAATTCCGCTCCCCGTGTTGAGGTTTGTATCTGGAGTGGCCCGGCCAAGCAGTGTCAGGCAATCAATCAAACAAGCTTAGAATCAAGCAAGCAAAAGATGCCGATATCCCAGTTGCAGGTTGGCAGTTCTTTTTCTGGGCTTACAGTAGTTTTGACTAGTTGCAGATGGCCAGTCCCAAACCAGCTGAGTAGCGGGACGGTCTGGGCCAAGGATCATGATATCTCAACCTAGCGATAATGGATCAGGCCTGTTTGTGTGCGTGATGCGATTGTCATTGCGGGATGGCGGCATCGATTTCTGGAGTATTAGACATGGTCCATTGAGAGCCTGACTGGGGTTAACGACTGCAAGACAACCCAACAATGTTTGCATCCATGATGATTCTCAATCATTACTGGCTATTCTGTTTGAACTGTCCCTCGATATCACCATTGATGCTTCCCAATTCTTCCCCTCACTCGCCCACCTCCTCAGCTAGACTCAAACCCTCAGCTGCAAGATGCTCGTAAGAATCAAGCAGTGGGTTTAGAATACGAACTGACGAGGTGGGCACTAAAGACGTGCGTGGCTGAAGTGTCATGGCCCGAATCGCGGGGCCATTGGTTCGGCACCTGCGGGAGTGATCCACGATGGCCTTACAGAGCGAATCCTTTTTTAGACTAACAGGGGTCACCAAAAATAGCAGCACGCTCAATGGAACCATCCCGCAATATAAGGCAATTACACGAATAGAAACTATGTCTCAGTATGGAAGGATACGAACTCATCGGCTGAGGCAATTGACGTTCTGGGGTTTAGCCGTTCTGCATGGAAGCTCGTTTAGGTCTTTTCTACTTTGCTTTTCGGAAGGAAGCGTGCGGGTAGAAGCTAGCTGGGAGGAGGGGCTGGCCGGTAACATGAACCGCTTATGCGCGATGGAGGCTGGATGATAACGATAAAACTCTGCATCAAGTGTAGCACAACGTGGCAGGCCTGTTCTCTCTAATTATTCCCCTGATCCTTTGAGCCAAATGGTGTAATTGTCCCAGCCCTCTGCCCATTAAATGGATGGCAGCGGGAAGCAATCAGAGGGCTGATGACATGATCCAACCACCCCGCTATCAGAGATAGCTAAAGTATCGTGCAAGCTAACCAACAGACTTTAGCTGCGCGATGATGTGATCTACCAACCAGTGTCTTGTTTCTCATCGCCTAGAGTTTCTGTGTAATTGATCGGGATGGTTGGGGCCGTGCATCTGGGGCTGGAAGGTTAGACGGTGGAACGGATATAGCCCAACGACGAGCTTGGCCTGAAACGATTGAGGCAACGTTGGATAGCAGTCTCAGAGACTATATTCTAACTCATGGCTTCCGCTCACCCTGAACTCTCCGTAACATAAGATTATTTAGTTCAATTCCAACCACCCAGCGTCCAGAAGTGAAAGAGTCAATTGCCAGCCTCAGACAGTACGGTTCGGCATCGATCAGCTCCCTAAATGGTCTTCGGGAAAATACGATCCATCTAAAACATTGGCAAGGTCTCAGTTTCTTTCTGGAAAGATTTCCGTTAATTTCAGGTCTCAGTGGCCGTGGCCTCATGTCCTTCTCGTATTCTCGCATCCCCATGTCCGCGACTGGGACCCTGCAAGAATCTGGGGCTCTGTGTAAATATAGCAAAACATCCACTCTTGTGCTTTTTGTCGACGGCCAACGCGATGCAAGTCATTATGGATGGACCATGGATGAAGCGCCCAAATTAGATATGTAAGTCAATGATATCCTTGATTGAGATTTTAATAGATGTCCGCATTTGCTTAATGATGGAGGACCAGACAGTGAGGTTAAGCTGGTGGGACGGTTAGATGGAGCGATTTCGAGGTGAGACTTACCCTACGCCGAGGTCGAGGGACGAGAATGTTCAATTTTTGCACCATTCGCACGAGCTTCCGAGCCAATCAAAAACCCATTTCTAATACCAAGCCCTTCTTTGTTTTGGTTACATATGGTTTCAAAGTCAAAAGAGTATGTAGCTGGACATAATGCATGCGTGATACAACTGAACTACATCGAATAGTCAACTTAATTCTAAGTTGGTTCCGGGTTGATGGAAATAGGATGTCTTGTATGTCATGATTGCAGATTTTCTACGCCAGAGACCATGATTGCTCGGTCGTTGCTGAGGATGACTTGAACCTCAATACTGCAGCCAAGAAGCAGATGTAAGCCCTTATTACGCCCAAAATGTTCAATGACCAGCAGAATGGCCACTAACACGATGTCGAGCCACACAACATCTTGTACCTGCGTGCCCAAATAACACGATGTAACCTTTACACCAAACCATAACTGCTGTGCTAGTTGATGAAACAACAGCATTCAGTATTGAAAGAGGAAGCCTGGCACTACAATGAAATCAGCATTTTTCACCATATCGTTAAGACCTGTTCGAACTCAACCCGCCAGCTTCATTACCCAATGACGTCACACGACATTCTCCAAGCCGCGACAGAGAAACTGATTTGGCGAAAAGTCACCACGAGATAATCGCTGAGATCAATTGAAAGTCATCAGAAGCAAACAGTAAAATTTCAGGCTGTTGCATGGCTATTGTAGGCCTGTCGCTGCCCTGCGGACGATTCTCTCCAAGTTCATTCATTACATAAGCGTCTTATTCCGCCACTCGGACCCAATTCTTCCGAGGGCATCTTATCCCCGCTCACGTGAGTGAAGCTCTTTCCCGCCCACACACTTGCCAAATTGACCCAAAAATCTTACCGCGCTTTCAGCCAGCCGTTCGACTCTACCATCCACATCACCACCAAGCACATCATTCATCATGGGTAAAGTTCACGGATCTCTTGCCCGTGCCGGTACGTTGCGCCCGCCCTCACGACATTTCTCTCTTTCGTCGTCGCTAACATTCTCGCAGGCAAGGTCAAGTCTCAGACTCCTAAGGTACGACGACGCTCCGACATCGAAAATCCGACGAAACTCGATCACTAACCATCGCGATCCTACAGGTTGAGAAGCAGGAGAAGACCAAGACCCCCAAGGGTCGTGCTCTCAAGCGCCTCAAGTACACCCGTCGCTTTGTCAACGTTACCCTCACTGGTGGCAAGAGAAAGGTGAGCAGACTCGAAGCAGGAGAATCACACACAGGTACAGGCGCTGACGATGCGGATGCAGATGAACCCCAACCCCGGCTCATAAACGACTCGTCAAATCGACAGGAATTGCGGTATCGGGAATGTTGGCTTACGGACACGGTTCAACACAACAATGGTTGGCTTCACTCAGTAATGGGATGATGTGATGGATTGGGTCAGGGTCGCAAGATAGGCTGAGCCCCCTTACGAAAAATAAAAAGGAAATGGCGAAGAAGCACTACGACTCTACTCGGCGTCCGGTGTCAGTTGTCACAATACAACAAACATTTGTTCGCGCAAGGCATTTCTGCTGCAACTGTGAATGTGGGCATCTTCTGGTGAATGGGCGACTGGGCCAAGCAGGCGAGTCGGGGAGGCATCGTAGACGCTGCAAATTCTTTGGAGTTCTCGGCGAGTGACTCATGCTGATGGATGACATCCTCGACTCGTTCGTGCCTGAGGATCCAGAATGTCAAATTTGATGGAAATGCCAAACACCATGATTTCATGTAGAACAGCTCAAATTCAGCATTCCAATGTCCATAAACTGCAGAAAGCTCGAGACCAAGACTTCCAATAGATTAATTGATGATTCTAACATGAATGCTTTCGGTCTCATTGCTCGCGTCACGTGATATCAATTTCAATTCCACCTTGAACTCTGGCACTCTGGCAGGTAGCTCCCGTTACTCAAGCAAACAACAACACTCTCCTCGCTATATACCGAATTCAATCAGACAAAATGGCCGACGTGGAAATGGAAGTTGATGTCGAGGCGGGCTCTCCCCCTCCCCCCGCGCGAAACGAATCCGACATGCAAACACACACCAAAGCCACAGCCGTCCGCTCCATCGAAGGCTGGATCATCGTCGTAACAAACGTCCACGAGGAAGCAGACGAGGAAGCCCTACAAGATCTTTTCGGAGAGTACGGCGAGATCAAGAACATGCACCTGAACCTCGACCGAAGAAGCGGTTACGTAAAGGTAAGCGCGAAAACACATTGAACATGGCAGGATGGATTGCTGATACAGTGGGTTGCTTAGGGATACGCGCTTATTGAGTACACGACACTGGAGGAGGCCCGCGCTGCTATTGATGGTGCGCATAACCAGAAGCTGCTCGACCAGACGATCTCGGTGGACTTTGCGTTCGTGCGACCTCCGCCAGGCAAACCTGGGCGTGGACGAGGCGCTGGTGGACGGAACAGAGGACGAAGCAGGAGTCGTAGCCCCGAGGGCAAGGATCGTGAGGAGCGCGATTGAGCGAGACGAGTCGAAAATCATGGGATGGACAATAGTACTGGATGAGAAAACGCAGAGACTTGATACATGCGCAACCGCCGACGTGCATGGCCAGAGCACGTTGGCAGTGTAATTTTGATATATGAGGTATGTCCATTTTCTCAACCGCGTATGAAGTCTTGGCCTAACACGTATACAAGAACAGAATAAGAATAACACTGGGACACGACCCTTGGCCTTGGACTTTTCAAGAGATTCAATGGCGTCTTTGAACAAAAGCTAGCACTTCATGAACCCATACTTAATGTGATGTGCAAATACAACTTCTCTGACGGGCGCCGTGACTTTGGTAGGGGACGCTTGGACAGTGATCTGATGCGGACTTAGGGACAGTTTACAATCGGACGACAGAAGCTTCACAAATGTGCGACAACATTTTCTTAGAAATCTGCTCACGGTATCTCGACGCCTAGACTGGAAGAATAGCTGGTACCATCTCGATTCTCTTCCATCGTCGAATTCCTTACGAATCATGCTCCCCCGTTATCTCTTCAAAACACCCAAGTAAATGATTCCTTCACATTGAACCTCGTCGATTGCCTACACGATTAGCGCACGTCCCCAATTACGTCAAAGGAACTTACCTGATATCCGTACTCGACGCTCCAATCAGCACTTTGAAAGCGCCCTCCTCAGCGATCCATCCAGGAACAGTCTCGTCATAATACCCGACAGCGTACTTATCCAACTTGATGGTGATATGCCTTGTCTCCTCAGCTTCAAGGAACACCTTCTCAAACGCCACAAGTTCCTTTTCAGGTCGTGGCAATCGACTCTTCTCATCGTGGACGTAGAGCTGCACGATTTCTGCACCAGCGCGGGCCCCGATGTTGGAGATGGCGAGGGTGATCTTGATCTGGCCATCAGGAGTCAGGGTTTTCGTTGAGATCTCGGGCCGGCCGTATTCGAAGGTTGTGTAGGAGAGGCCATGGCCGAAGGGGAACAGAGGCTCGATCTTGGCATGATCGTAGTGTCGGTATCCGATGTAGAGGCCTTCGCCGTATAGTACTTTGTGGTTCTCGCCGGGCCATGTGTGCCACGCTGGGGTATGCTCGATGCGCTTGGGGAACGTACTCTGTTCCGGGTCAGCGGGGAATAAACTACGGGTCAAGATCACTTACTGGGAGCTTGCCACTCGGGTTCTCAATACCGAAGAGGACATCCGCCAGAGCATTGCCCGCTTCTTGCCCTTGGTACCATCCCTGAAGAATCACAGGCACTCGATCGACCCATGGCATATGTACCGGGCTACCAGATTGGTTGATGACAACGGTCTTTGGGTTAGCCTTGACGACAGCTTCGATAAACCTGTCCTGGTTTCCATCGGCAGGAAGATCCATTGTCTGACGATCATACCCCTCAGACTCCCACTCGGCATCAACTCCAACAATAACAACAGCGACATCCGCGTCACGAGCTGTCTGGACCGCTTGCTGGATATAATCCACCTGATCTTGCTCCTTATATCCGATGCGACAACCGCCGTATTTGTGCGTAATGCCGAACTGCTTCTGCTTCGAAATGGGACGCAGTTCATTCGTCATCTCCACGCGAAGCTCAACAGCTTTGTCGGCTTCCATATCGACATCAACGAGGTAGTCGATCGACCCATCAAACATCGCCTCGCCTTCTTCGGTCCAGTCCCATAGATCGAGAACCAACTTGTCATTTATGAAGAGCTTTCCGGGTCCAACGCTCATGAAGCTGATGGTGTGTTTTCCTGTTGTCCTCGGCATGAGATACGTCGTGGCCACGGCAGACCATTCAGGACCGACTTCGCTCAGGGGTGCTGAGTCCCAGAGGAAGAGATCTGTGTTCGTTCGGCGTTGCTTCACTACTGGGTTGCCCTCAAACTTGTCACCCGCATACCAGTCGATGTGAACCCCTGGCTTGCCCGACTGTTCCGTGCAGTACTCAGATGCGACGGGAAGCCACTTGTGGATATGACAACCTTGGGCGAACGAGACTTTCTGCTTGGATACCTTTCGGATGCTGTCAAGTGGAATGGTGTTGTAGTACGGGTTCAGACTTGCACTTCCACCACCACCCGCAATATGTCGATTCGCGTTCGGTCCAATAACAGCGACCTTGGTAGATTTGGGACACAAAGGAAGGATGCCACCGTCGTTTTTGAGAAGCGTGAGACCTTCATGGCCAGCAATTCGGATGAGTTCCCTGGTTTCCTCGCGGTCATCTTCCCGCTCGGGCGCCTCGGGCGACATATTACCTCCCTTGAGTCGTTCTACGAGCGTAAGTACGTTCTCAGCTGCTTGGTTAATGTCCTCGATGGAAATGCGACCCTCATTGACGGCTGTGACGAGCTTGTCCAGACGCCATTTTGAGGAGTAGGGGAATTCGATGTCGCATCCTGCTTCCACGGATTCGATTGATGAGTTGATGCCTCCCCAGTCGGAAACCACGGTTCTGCGACAAGTCAGTGTTGTTCCACGGTATATGATGCTTCGGTTTACCCCTCGTATCCCCACTCTCCTCGGAGGATGTCTTTCAATGTGTGCTTGTTCAGATCAGCGTGGACGCCGTTGATGAGGTTGTACGAAGTCATGACAGCCCAGGGGTTAGCCTCTCGAACAGCAATCTCAAATGGTTTCAGGTAAATTTCCCGAAGAGGACGTTCAGTGATGAGTGAATCTATCGTCAACCTGTTGGTCTCTTGCTCATTTCCAACAAAATCTATCGTCATGTCAGCACACTCGCCCCAAATTATGCCATTAATGGTGTTTACGCTTGATGGTCGCTGCAACGCCTCGGTCTTGAAGACCCTTGATGTACTGCGCTGCCAATTTTCCAGTGAGAAGGGGGTCTTCGGAGAAAGACTCGAAGTTTCGACCGCCGAGAGGATGGCGGTGCATGCAGACTGTTGGAGCGAGAAGCATTTCTGCTGATCGAGCTCGAACTTCGAGCGCTAGATGCTGTCCGACTTGGTAGAGAAGATCTTTGTTCCATGTTGCTGCGAGTGAGATACCACAGGGGAACAATGCGGCCTACATATTCTGTTTCAGTTATGTTTGTGATGTTGGAGGAATATCACTGACCTTTGTGCCGCCAACAAAGATACCACCGCGAGCGCCATTGGGACCATCAGTTGTCTTGATTGAAGGGATTCCCTTCTCAGGAATAGCTTTTGTTCTCCAAAAGTCTGCGGCTGTGAGGAGTGAGACCTAGAAGGGTTAATGTATGACCACTCAAAGAACCAACAACTCATGCCTTTTCCACCAGCGTCAGCCTTGCCAGCTTCTCTCTTGCTGCAGAGCGAGTATCTCTCAGATGCTGAATCTTTTGCTGGGGACTACATGGAGGAGAGTACTCCGTATCAGGAGTAGAAGGGGAGTTTGAGTCGTTCATTGTGCTACCACAAATGTCAGAATCGTCACGTATGGTGTTGTCTTGCTACGCCGTGCTTCACGTCTGATATACAAAGTTGAACAAAGACAGCACAGGCAAGTGGAACCGAGGTACGAAAAGAAGAGTGTGTATCAACGAGAACCCAAAATGTGATAGCAGCCTCCCTTATACCATCCCATCTGCAAGCAACGTACGCGAGCGGCACATAAGGTCATCTGCAGCCAAGTAACATGAGGCGAACGGGATAAGCAAAAAAGCACAATCGGTTGACTTAAGCTCGCGATCGCAGGGAACAAGGATTCAATGTGCATCCGTCGAGATAGGCATCCGCTCACTAATAAGCAGTAGCAGAGATAGCCCCGCAGCAGGGTTGACCTCTGTATTTAGACGGGCCGGCTGAACAGGCCGGTGAATAACCCCAATAGGGAACTTTGGTTTGGTTTCAGAGATGAGAAGACGGGGGAGACTGGATGCCGGTATATACGGACCGTGAGAGCGGAAGACGACACCGGTGCTTCCGGGAGAAGAGAGATAAGAAGAGAAAACACGTGGTGCGATGAATAATATATTAGAAGTGATCAAAGTTCACATGTTTTATGCAAAGTGACATGATGTTGTGAATCGTCTTATCTTTATAATCTCAGCTGAGAGGGACATTTCTCCTTACGATTCTCATGTATGATGATGGGCTTCGAGGAGCGAACCCGACAGCCTGGGACGTAGCACTTGTGGACGAATCGGGAAATACGGGTCTGCGGCCCGTTATTCCCAACGTCGGTCGGAGCGCACCGCCGGGGAACTCGGAAAGACAGCTAAGTCCTTCCGTTATGGTATTTAAAGAAGAAAAAACTATGACTTTTACGTATGTAATAGAAGGCAAGGGTGCTTTTTTCGTTGCAGTTGCCGTATGTGGAAGTTTCGGCACTTGGGGAGGATATCGGGCCTTGGCTTAAAAGAGGATGATGATAGGGTTTAAGAGATAATTCCGGGCTGCTGAATGGGGGATTTTGGTACGAGAGCCGGTAAAAGTGCCGATGCAGGCGGAGGCAGATCATTGAGTTTAGATTGTTATAGTGTATAGTTTGTTTATTGACGTTGAAGGTGTTGGAATGTTTAGGTGCCATATGGAGGTAAACTAACTCCTACTGTCAACAACACCAATTGCCTACATATCGATGAATTGTCTTTCAAATGACATGTTTCACTTATAATGTTTACTCTCATGTTTGCGTCCCAATTCAGTAATGTTTCAGATATTCCGGCTCATCTAATGGGCCCCCATGCTCCGTGGTGCTCCGGCTAAGAGGGGCCGGCTCGGCGCCCAAGGCTGTCGGAAGCATCCGCTTACACGCGCCGACATCCGCACATGTTGGACAACATTTGACACTCGTAAACTAAACCAATCTCACAACATCAAAGAACAATCTGATACTCAAGACTAGTGACTCCTATACCCGCGCATATCACAGCATGCTTCGCTCAAGGTCAAACTCAGAGTACTCCCTGCAAGACCTGTCTAATCGTCCACCATCCCGTCGCCCTTCTCAGACGTCGGATGGAAACAACTCAGATACAAGGCCCCGAAACAGCAACACCTCCGCGCGTGGAGATGTCTCCGCTGCGCCGCAGAAGGAGGAGGAGAAGAAGAGGTCAAGGCTGGGGAGGTTCTGGCGGGAGTATGTGAGCTGTGAGGTTGACTTTTCGGCGTCGAGGGATCATCTAGGTATGTGCACCGAAGGAACTGGAAGAAGATTGGAGGAAGATCTTTAACGGGCATGAGGGAAGGGGTCTCGTGATGTGGGTTTGAGAGATGGGAATGCATACGGGTGTGGTGGTTCGGCTCGTGGGGTTGTGTTGTGGCTTCCGATATGCACGACAGAGGGGATGGGATATAGTTGAGGGTTGTAACAGTACTGACGTGGGGTTATAGCCAACGAGAGAACGTTTCTGGGTTATCTTCGTACATCAGTCGCAATGTCAATGGTTGGAACGTTGGTTGCGCAGCTGTTTTCACTGCAGCATGAGGGTCAACATCAGGCATTTGGATACTTCGTCACGGGGAAGCCTTTGGCGATGACTTGTTATTCTTTCTCGATTGGGACGATAATTCTCGGTGCTGTTCGGACTTGGAGACATCAGCGGACTATGATGAGTGGAAAGGCGTTGGTTGGAGGGTTTGAGCTTCACCTTTTGGGGTTATGCAGCATGTTGGTATGTATCACTGAGGGGTTGGTGATGTGTGACTGACTTGTTTAGCTTCTTCTGGTCTTCTTTTCTTTTCTTCTTACAATTGATGTTGTCAAAGACAAGGAGCCTGAATCTACTGCAACTCCTTAGTTGACGACCTCGTGCCCATGGACGGAGTGCGCAGGAGAAGCGGGGAAAACAATGCATGCATTCACAAACTGCTTCCATTAAAGTCTAGGTACACACAAACAAGCCTACAGGTAAGTCCTTTCCACCTCATCCTCATACACTCTTGCTCTTGACTTTTCTCCTCTTGTTGGTTCGCTTCTTGAGGGCCTTGTGAATGCGAGCCCTGTCCTCACGCCTATAAAGTGTTAGCCCAATACTAACAGAAGAATAGATAATACACACCTGGCTCGCTTAGGGGCATTTTGGTACTGGATGATCGCTTCCTTATGGCTGTCTGCGCTATCGCTGGCTGCATGCGAAGCATCGGATAGAAGCAAATCAGACACGTACTTTGAGTCGACGGACATTCTGTCTACATCCTCAATGTCTGGATCCGTCGTTGTTGGTTGAAGGTTTGTCGCCTTGGGGCACTGTGTAGGCTGGAGTACAGGAGTACTTGGTACCTTTCGATCAAGAGTTTGTGGGGTGTTGACAACATCCCAGCTTGAGGCTTCTGGTGACAGAGATATGTTCTCAGGCTCGGGTGTCTGTCTCCCTTGAGACAGGATCGCTCCGAGCCTTATCAACCTAGCTTCGAGGCTCTCGCCGCACTGAAGATAGACATCTATTGGTTCCACGACTGAGGGTGAAGAGGAGGGACTGGGTATAGGAAGGGTACATCCATGTCCTGGGTTGGGATCATGGCAGTCTTCGATCTTTTGACTCTCAAGAGGAACGAGGGGAGTCCTTGCAGGCTCAGGATTGTCCCTGTTCACAATGATTAGTCCCTATCGACAAACCAGGCTGTCAACATACTGCTTATAAGCACTCTCCTCAAGAGAAATACTGCTATCCCGTCTCGGCACATTGTTGAGTCTCTCAGTCGACTCACAAGAGCCACCAACGCCAGACAAGAGATGCATGGTAACTGATGCAACAGAGTAAGAAAACCGTTTGCAAAGGACGCATATCCTGGGGGCCAGCTGACTAGTTATAGGGCTTCCAATAACAGCCAAGCACAAAGGCTCCTCCCGTTACCGACAGAGGGGAACCAGACCCGACCATCTGGGACTCGAGTGAAGTCATGGATGGTCCCAACAGGATGGGATCCGTCCATGCACCGGAATCACATCCGCCGACCGGGGGAGATTATGGCAGCCGAGCTAGAAGCGAACCCGCGAGGTTGGTTCACAGGGGGCCTGAAGCTACTGTGGGTGAGGAGGAGGCTTGAAACCTCAATTCTTGGCTGACGATCTTACGGATTCATCTAATCTTGGACAATCTGGTATTTAATCCGAAGAGACTCAAATAACGTGAAGCGGTGAGACGGAGGAATTGACCTTGCTAAGCAGCTTCAATAAGAAAACGGTCTGCATCGTGAGAGTGAGAGATATTATTTGGGGGCCGAGTTCATGTATCTGTCACCTTCCTCGTACAGCCTGCAGAACCGACCTGTCGGTAAAAGGGGTTCTCTACCGCCAGCCTGGTAGGGCGCAACCACACCAATTGGAGGATGTGTGACGTTATTGGTTGTGCTGTGTGTTGGTTGGCAACACCGCTGTTTCAGCATCACATGTGGAGAGAGAGTCTGTGGGCAAAAGGACCTTGAAATAACAATTCATGTTTGCTTTTTTGGCAGTTGGAGTCAGGTGTTGGTGTGATATAAGTTTGTATGATTCATGTTGAGGGGAGTTTGTGTGATTGGCGTGCAGCAATCTTGGTCTTGGCTTATATGGCCTGACGGGATATGAAGATACAATTCACAATGAACAGACTCCCTATGCTTATTCTCTGACAGTAAACTCATTCAATTGAACTCAGTTGTCCATTCTAAATCAGTATTGAATGACAATCTCTCTTCTCTCCATCTTGCAACTTCACCACCGTCCGTTGCACCCCAGCTGCATCATCCCTGCTCCTCGGTTGGGGGCCTCAAAGTTAAACAACCATCCCTGGCCCTCGACAGCTGAAACCTCCAGCCGATCATCAACCTAATCCGCAATTTCTGATGAGTTCAAACCTTTAGACTTGCAGTACTCATCAATGTCCGAATAAGCATTGGCAGTATTCATAAGATACCATCGAATGTCATCGACCATTGGCAGGGGGGGAGCCGCTATTCTTGTATCCTTCACACATCTCTTGCTGAAGTTGTAGTCATACACCTGCAAAAACGTTCAATTTACACGATGGAGAAGCTGGGGGAGAAGTCACAACGTACCGTGAACAGAAATCTGAGCCACCTTAATTTTTTGCCCAGGTTGCTCTTTTCCGGTTTAATGAGGGCGTTCGAACAAGCAAGCTTTGGGGCATCAAGGGCCCCCAGTGCTTTTTTGCATTTTTCAACAACCTAACACCATATTATTATTTACCACTGCCATCTCTGGCAAAAACGATTCTTCTCACCTTGGGAAAATAATGCACGAGATCATAACATGAATCCCTGACCTATGATTATTAGCAACCGTCTCTAAACCTGTCAAGGAGGGCATCGTCTTACCATAGGACCCTCAAACGTAAGGAGTCTATTTGATGCTTCCTCTGTGACCTCTTGTACGACCACTACCCGATTGTTGAGCTGTTCCTGGTGTTGAGCCCTTGGTCGTGTAGTTTCAAGTATGAGATCTTCACATGCTGCGGTGATGTCTCGTTGGGTGTCGAGCCATGCTTCCCTCGCTTTCTTTTCTTCGGCTGTTGGCACTTTCGCTTCCCAGGGAGGCTCACTATATTTGCCGCATGCGATTGGTACGACGAGGGTGAGGATGGGTAGAACGTGGGCGAGCTTCATGGCGAGGGAGTGTGGCTGGACATGTAAGCTCTATCTTTATGCTGGAGGATGGACCTGGATGGACTTTTTATAGCAGGCAAGACTGGCTTCTGAGATTCACATTCACGTGCACAATGGCGAAATGATGACACTTGAGAAGTGGTATGTTGATTCATCACCCCTCTCGTTGGCGTGTCGTACGCCTCAGAGACTCCCGTTCGTGGAGGGAGCCGTCGTCAACCATGGTATCAAACGCGTGATAGACTTCAGCCCTCGACCAAAAGCAACGCCACAGGCAACATCTCCAACGAAGTGATGGGTCATGAAAGCTAAGAAGTCAATTTAGCAGCTGGCGTCAACAGACAGGCGAAGGTTGAATGTGTTATTGGTCTTCCTTTGACTGGATGTCACCAAAGCAAAGAGCAAAAACAGCATGTAGTACACAGATCAACACAGCATTCGCTAAAAGTCAATCACATCCCATGTACGAACACAATCTCTTCGCTATTGGTAGCTAACCCTCCCATCAACGCCAACCGGAATGCCCAGAGCAAAGCAAACGCTAAAAGAAATGCCCATAAATACAATCTGATTTTAGAGATGCAAGAAAAAACAGCCGCTAGTATAGTAACATCTCATAGCTCGTCCCGAAGCACGTTAAGGTTAGGCAGCCGGATCGACCACCACCTAGGACCGACAGGAAGACCGACCCAAACTCTATAAAGACGCTGAACTTCCGACGTAAAAACATGCCACCTGTTATTGTTAGACTTTGCGTACATGGTTTGGCTGAGAGAGGTATAAACTTACAGTGCCTTGGGCGTGCGCACCCATCCTCTGAGGATGATCTTGATAGCAGCCTTGAATTGGGCAAGCTCGAACGCAATGTGAGCCACCGTGGAATCGTCCTTAGGACCCCTCTGTCGCAGCTCAACAAACTCCCTCACAGCGTCATCCATCTGAGGGTTCTTCTCAGCCTCCTCCTCAAACTTCTTGTTAAGCTTATCGTTCTTGTTGAGATCCTCAAGGCCCTCCTGCTCCTTCTCTGCGAGGACCTTTTCCTCCATCATCTGGCGGAACTGCCCAATGTTATGGAGAGAACTGCTGATGCGAGCGTAGGTGTTGAAGAGAGCGACCAGCTCGGTGCGCTGGAGGTAAGGAACGTCGTCACTGTTGTTATCGAGCTCGAAAAGAATCTTGAGAGCGGTGCCGTAGCCAGCGGTTTGGAGCTTGCCCCAGAGACGGCACTTGTCACAGCCAACACAGTCCATGAGGCGGCTGACGTTGCGGAAACGGTTGCGGAAGTCCTCCTTCAGAGATGGCCCTTCACCGTTGACAAACATCAGGCTCTCGTCGAATATTTGAGGGACACTGGCAGCCTTCTCGGTGACCTCAAGGACCTTGGCGCGAGTGGCAGCATCCTCAGAAGTGTCTCCCATACAGAACTTATAGTCCTTCTTCTGGAGATAAGGGCCAACCTTGGCGATAGCACGGGTCATGAGCGCATAGTTGAAGTAGACGTTTCCAATGCGCTCAGGGAATTTATGCAGACGGTGTTCGTAGCAGGACAGGTTAGGGCTCCACTCGCCAGTAGTCTGGTTCAGAAAGTTCCAGCAGAGATGAGTGCTGATACTGGCGTGCATACCGGACATAACACGGTAGAACACACGCTTCTCAAGACACTCATCGTCAACCTCGAAGCCAGTGTTTGCGACAAACGGAGTGTTGGGGTTCTCCTGACGGCGCTCCTCAAGCTGAGCTTGGCGACCCGCTGCATCAAGGATCTGCTTGAAATCTTGGGCAGCAGGACCGCGGTTCCATCCAGACTGGCCGAGATCGGCAGACTTGGGGAAAGAGCTCTTCTGGAAACAATTCTCTCTGTAGATGGCGTCCCAGACCTGCTTGGCCCCATCGCCCGCATAACCAGTGAATCGTTCCGGGTTTCGAACCAAGCTCACGTAATCGCCCTTTGAGCTCGCGCTCTCGTCTTCAGGAACACAGTAATCTCGCTCGTCGCACTCATCATCGTACTCGAAGACACAGCTCTCGCCCACATTCTCGCCAAGACTGCCTCCAAGAGGTCGCTGAGGATGCTGGCGCTGTGCCTTCTTCCCCGGATGCTTAGCACGAGGACCCTCGAGTTTACCGAGTTCATGTGCACGCCAAATCTCCGGGATATCCTCCTCGTTGTCCAGCGTTTCGACCGCGCATCCAATGTTTCCGCACATGCCATTTTCGTCGTTCCAGAAGGGACATTTCTTGTGGAAGAGGTTTACTCGGTAGTGCGAGAAGAAGTCGGTATTGTGGGTAAGGTCGTCGACGGCGGGTTTGGTCAGGGTGTTGAGTTTATCGAGAGTCGCATACGAAGCGCAGGCATCGCCAACGATTGACTTGGGTGAGATCTAGAAACGTGTTAACGGTGACGTGCGCAGTGGCGTGAGAGGCGACAACGTACATGGCATTCATCACTAGAGCTCTCGCAAGAACCAGGTGCAGCCCAGAGGGCAAACACAGAAAGATAGAATAGTCTGCTTGCAGACTTCATTGTCGCTGAAGAAGCTCAAGCGACGAGCCGGCGCGTAGATGTCAAGATTGTGTGTAACGAAAGATAAAGTATGACAGAGCCTTGATGCTACAATCGCCAACGAGTGAAAGGCGATAGTAAAAGAGTAATATGATGTAAGAAAGAAGAAAGAAAAATGACCCGTCTTCAAAGCCGTTTTGATGTAAAGAAGAAGCGACGTATGAAAGTAAGCCAGCGGCAGGTAAAGTAGACTAAAGTGGGTGGACGGCTTCGGCGGGCAGCGATGGACACTTTTCCTAAAGGGGAATGATGCGACTGAGTCGAACGGTACTTGTAATTCAATAGAACAAGTGACGTTGCGAGTAAACTCAGACAAAGAATGAAGTCATGGGCTGAGAAGCAACTTGAAGTACTTGAGACGGAGAGTTTATAAATAACTTGCTCGTGTGCTACGTACGGACATACTGAAAGATGACACGCTGGCTGTTGATGTAGGTACCAACCTACATGCAGAAATGCTCCGACTTCCGTGAGGCGAAGTAGAAATGATCTAGAATTCTACCGAATTGTCTCTTCTTACGGAATCTTTCAAGTCTACAGGCCCAGATAGTTTTAACAAACCTCTGCATTTACGATTAATCAAGGAGGATGATCCTGACAAGAATTGAAGCAGTATGGCAGCAACAACAACAAAGGCACAACACCCTCCCCTGGACTTCAATTGTATGCATAATCTTAGTGTAACGGTGTAAGTGAAATCTGTCCAAAACCACCAATTACCAAGCATGTCGCCGATCTGAGCTGATTTGAAAGCATCCTAGCGGATTTAGGACAGCTTCGGACCAAAAACATCAGACGATCTGCCGGGCGGTGGCTTCTGATCAGCTCACCTCACGGAGGATTATCGTATTCCAGTGAATATTTCCAAATAGCATAATTCGAGAGTCACTCAACATTCCCCATCCAACCAAGACCCTCGTATGACATCCTCCCTTATTTTTCCCACTCGCTGTTTCACAATTGTGGCGCATTCACACCCATGGCTCTGGAAATCAGCCATGATTCACGGATCCTCGACCGAAACGCCACAATTCAATAATGAGGGCATTCCCCCACGGACCTTCATATGTACTGTAAATCGATCATTTTGTTTACCTATTATTATGCGATGCTGTATCATCCGTCTCCATCTACTTCTGCACCCAGCCTCCATCACAAAGCCCATTTTTTGTCCCATCATGCGCTTGTAGAAGGGGTATCACTGAGCAAATCCTTCTTCTTCCCCCTCCTCCAAAAAAATGTAGCCCCAAATCAGAGACATTCAACAAATAAAACACGTTTAGAAACAACAACCAGCAAACCACTTGTCGAAGTGCCCAACCAAGCCCAAACACCGACGCGCGACGCGTTTCTGGATCGTTCCCAGATCCAACTCCGTATTATAACGTCCCCCCAATGTCTTGGTCGTTAGGGTATGGCGGATCCAATTCTCGACTCCCATCATCCGTAGCCCATCCACTTCGTCATGCAAATTCCCCCATTCCCCTGCCGCTCGGACAACAACTCAGTGTCCATGCGTCATACACAGACATCGAAACCAGTAGACTGGTATATCGCCTCCTTTACATCTCGACAGGGAATCGCATATCATAGCATAGGTATAACAAGCCCAAGGCCTGCGCTACCGACTGAATGAACGGGGACGTTGCGAACGTGATGAACCAATGAGTCTCTTTTTGCTTCTCTCTCTTTATATCTCAACGTGAACGTGCAAACCGTGAAATCGTGAGCCGACGTGGAAACCTCCGTCTGAGCTTGAGTATGGCACCGACAAAAGGGTGCTGTGCAGTAAATATGTATGGTACATTGGGGAAAATCTGAGTCATGCGTCTAGCAATTACTGAGGGGGTTGGAAGTTCAGTGGTCGCCTAAATTCACGTTAGCCATCGGGAGACATGAAGGGTTGATCCCAGCCTTGGGATTGCCACGACAACATACTTGAACAGGAGGATGTGCGGTTCTGGCTCGTGGACCTCGTAGTGTTCCCATCCTAGACTCTTCACGGTTGTTAGTCCTGATTGCTTGCAATCTCGTCACCCCCGCCAACGATGCAGGCACGTGTTGGCAAGGGCGTGAAGTCGTACCTGAGTAATGCCAAGAGCTCGCCATTCCTCCTCCCACAAGAGCTTGAGAGTGCCCTTGGAGGTATCGTGGTAGTCTTTGGGAATAGCCTTGAGCATGGCCTTGGGGAGCTGAACATGACGGTATTCATATTCGCTGTCCGAGTATCGTGCAGAGTAGTGGATCGAGTCGATGAACTCTTCTACGCGAGCGCGCTCCGAGTCTGAAAGAGGTCGGGGCGTCTTATTTCGGCGAGCGGTATCGATGTCGAAAGGCATTTTGGCGGTTGTTTTGTTGGTTGATGAGGGGGAGAGAGCTCGAGGGTGCGGGGAGGGGCACAAGAGCTTCGGCCGATCGATTGGTGAAGTGCGGGTCAAAAAACAGAGATCCGCGATTTTCCCCAATGGCTCACAAGGCGAATGCTGGGTCGACTGTGTTTGTTGAACCTTGAACCAGACCGAGTGAATCTGGATCTCTGCGAAATGTTTTGAGAACGGATGTCACGCGAGATCGGCGGGAAGGTAGAATCTTGCAGCGCGAGGCTGGGTTTCTCGGAGGCGGTCAAAGATCTTCCGGGGTAGAAACTTGGATGGAGACGGGGGGAGGGTCCTCTTGTAGAAACCCGGTTTGGGGGGAGCCTCGGTCGCTTGAAGGAGGAAAACAGAACGAAGCCGCGCTCTGGAAGTACGAAAAAGTTTTGGTGAACGTGAAAAAGAACCGTGGAAGAAAATCAGAATTGACTCTTTTGACGAAAGAGTCAATCGAGATGGAAGAGTATCAGTAAATCCTTGCGGGTAGAAGTGAAAGAGGAAGAAGGTGCAGATGGGAAGAAAGAGGGTGAGGAGGAGAGAAAATAAGGAAAGATTTTGGTGATGGTGTTGAGAGGGTGAACCTGAAATAGAAGGCAATGGATGGCATGGGATAGCACCAACGGCGTTCACTCTCGTAGGCGGGAAGGAACCTTGCTTTGATTTGATTTGGTGGGTGCAGGTGGTTACGCTTCAGTGGCATCCAGTGGTTAGTGAGTGGTAAAGAGGGGTGCATTGGCTTGTGTGGCTTGAAGAAAGTAAACAAACCATTTACCTCCCCAAGCAACACCAAATAAATCCCCCTCCTTTTGCTTCCCTTCACGAATAACGAACCCTCAAGTTAGGCCTCAACCTCAAGCATGATACCTATTCAGGCAATCAGTGGCTTCTGTCTAATCATGTTGTTTCTCCTAGTTCAAGCATAGCCTCCACAATGTCTCTCATGTTGCTTCCCTTGAACAGTGTTTTTGCAGGTTGGAGATAATCGACCAGTCATGGCTTTTGTTTACATGAAACCTCGTCCTTTTTACATCAAATCTACCCCTCCAATTCAAATGATCGACATCGTTTATTACTCAATCTCACTGACAAGGGTTCTCTATCCAGGGGGCCTAGCTACGACCGTTGAAGTTGGGGGTCGTGAATACCAAGCCCACGCGTTTCCGGGACTTTTCCATTGCCGTTGCCAGCCTCAATCACATGAATCTGAGAAGGGGTCCGTGCGTTAGCTGCTTCTGAAAGCCAATGCATCTTGTGAAGCTATTCAACCCCAGTGGTGCAGTCTACAAGACACTAATGCAGATAGCAAAGATGATAGTGAAATAGTCTCAACTGGCATTTTTTCCTCTCCCTACAAGCTGAAAAGCCATTAAACTCCCGCACGTGGCACCAACACATGTCTCATTCTCATCCCTCAAGTCCTCTTCTGTCTAGTGTCAGAGCTAGCACTCATATCATATTGCAATAATGGTCTCATCTCACATTCCACCTGGTTCAGCTGGTGTATCCTCTTCTCAGCTCAAGCCCCTCCCTTGCTTGCCTTTTCAAGAGCCGAATGTCACGTCATGTCAATATGCACGATGTCACATTGTACTGCGACTTCTCCGGACATCCGGTCTTGTTTTGCGTCGCTTGCTTAGAATCCGCAGACACCCGATTCGCGTCACACACATAGTTGCTTTTCCTCGATTGGGCCAGTAAGGCTCCATGTCTCGAATTGATCCTCGGTAGCCTGGAGCAACCCGAAACCTCATGACCCCAATCTTCTAGAATGATAACCAAGTTCAAGACATCCCGGGACAATCCGCCCGTTTCACGGGGCATTCGATCCGGCAGACTGTTGTAACCATGACTCCGTTTGTTCTGACGTCGTTTTCTGTTGATTCTCTCGATATAAATAACGTATGACTTTTGTAAACTGCAATCGGTGATGACATGGAACCGGCTTTGTCATGACTTGAGAAAAGAAGAACGCTTGGAAGATCCTGAGCCCCGGCCAGTCTCCTGCAGCGCAACATGATGCACGGCATTTCCAATCTTGACTTTGATGCCAGCAACGCTAATCTCCCATTTCCGAATGTCACCAAACTTGGGTTGTCTGAACAATCGCAGTGTCTTGAGTGACATCTCATCCGCTGGTAGGTGAAATGTCCAGCCAATGGATATATGGAACGCATCTCCCACTGGCTCCTTGGCTTTACCTTGGTACAGCGGTGGCTGCCCGTATTGTGTTGCAACCGTGTTACTCTTCGTCAACAGTGAAGTGAGCTCTGGGTTCAAAGACTTGACTCCATCCTTACTGTTGGTAGGAGACCTGGGACCACTGGCGACACGAAGGATGAGAAACGTGCGATCAGAATCTGGTGATCTGTACCATGCGAGCCCTTGTGGTCGAACAACAAAGGGAGCGATGCCACTATTGTCGAGGGTTTCTGTGATCTTGTCCAAGAACTCGTCTTTGTTCCCTGTAGTAAGGGATAGCGGCCGAGACAGACTGATGTGAAGGGGTAGGGGTGATCCCAGGTCGCTTGTCAGGAAGTTATGAAGCTTGATCTCACTCGACACTACCTTCTCGATGTCAGCCATGAGGCTCGTCAACAAGCCATGCTGTTTTGTTGAGGGATGCCCTGAAGCAAGTCAGCTTTGTGTGGATTGAAATTGAGATGACATCAGAAACTCACATTCTATGTAAACATGACTGGGCCAGTTACCAACTACATGAGGAACTTGGCGCTTCCTCCCATGGTGCAGACTCGGATCATCAACGACACTCTGTCGAACAGTAGAGGCATACAGATCATGAAAGGTATCGGGCAACGGTGGCATAGACGAAGCGTCCGCATCTTTGCTCACGGAGCGAGTATCTCCATCTGTACTCCGGGAGGAGTGGGTCGCGATGCCGTCAACTCCCTTACGGCGCTTGACATGGTGGGAATCGGAACCGGAGCTCTCGTCGTCGGACTCTGAGGAGGAATAATCGACGAGGGCCATTGATTCAAACCCGGTAGACCGTGTCGGAGGTTTATGTACGTCATACAGACGTAATCTCTTGGTGTCTTCTTTATCTCCAGATTGAGAGCGGATAATCAGCCTTTCGTGGGTTGTCTAAATTGTGTTTGGTCTTTTTACGCGGCAATTATTCCCGGTGAGTGGGGCGAGGTGAACGGGTGACGACAATGGGGTTTGATGGCGTCGTTCACCTTGACTTCAGACCCGTTTAACGATGATGACCCAATATCTATGGTACGGTATTTTCTGGTTCAATTGTCTGTCGTGCCTGAGTTATTTTGGCAATGATGCCACGGAAAGATCCGATGTCCGGGATGCCGGGTATCTACATTTGCTGCTGATCCGCGTATCGACGTAGGGTAGCAATGGGACGTCATGGCAGATAAAATGCGTCAGTTCTGGGGCCAAGCAAGCAGAGTTTCTTGGCCGAGATATCCAGAAATCAGACGATCTGGTAAGGTGTCATCGAAAAGGTACAGACCTTGAGACTAAAAATATGAAGCTGAGGGTGTAGAGCAGATGCAACTCTCCTGGCGTGGAATTGGTAGTGCCCGTTGAACTCGCAAGGATGAATTCACTGTCTACCTTATTTAAGATCTGCGATAAGAATGTCAAAGCTGCGGCTATTAACAATATTTCGGATGATAATTATGCATTTTTATGAACCCCCCTTCAATTGTAGATGTCGGCATTGAACTGATCAATGCGATACAGCAAAGAGGCAGCGGTCTGTGATATCTTCCATTGCTGAACCGGACTCGTCGTCTCCACAGGCCTGATCGAGGTGGCCTATGCGTCGAGTCGGGGTCCGCCAGCTGTCATCCGTTACTTTAGCCTTTGAAACACCAACGGCAAGCCGTTCCATTGGAGAGGGGAACATTAATCACCTGTCGGGCTAAAAAGTCCCTACAAGCAGTAGCGAGCTCGTTAGGCGAAGACCCTTTTAGACAAGGTTTGCATGCAGTGACCGAGATGCTGGTTACGGTTTTTGATGCATCAGGTGGCTGATCAAATGGCGAGGTTCCCTTGTTCATGCATTGACTGTTCAACTGCTCACTGCTGGCATTCCATCATTTCTTCTTCTTCATGCTATACCTACGTCCACTCCACTGCTAAGCCCTTTAGTCTATCTTTGGTTTCTTGATGGGACGCGCGTTGAGGCTTCAAAACCTCGTGTAGCTGACGTCGTCTCAAACCATTACTTCCGAGAGTGCCGCGATTGGGAGAGGAAAGTTGAGGAAGGCCGATCGACCGGGCCTTGTGTGATTGACATTTGGCAATGACAATGACAATGACAATGACATTGACAATGACATTGACGTGCGGGACCGAATTGAGTGTGACTACTCTGGGGTGCCTTTGGGCCTCTACTCCATGTTTTCTGGCTTCTACTGCCCAAGATGGAAACATGAGATGAACAGTTTTACCTGGAAAGTCCCTGATCCGTTTGAAGAGGCGTCAATAGCGTTGAGCCAGAAAGCGGATGGAGCGGCTGAAGTTTGAATGGCGTGGACAAGTTCATGTCTAAGGTGCTATTTGGATCACGAGGGGGACGGGAAGTGCCCCTCCCCGCTAAATGATGCACTACGGTGCCCCCCATGAGACTCTGAATGGGCGCATGATGGATTGGAGGGGACGAGACCGCTCAGAGATCTACAACCCTACCTCACTTTCTTTGCCTTGTACCTGCCGTACCTGTCCTGTACCTTATGTAGCTAAGAAGAAAAGAGCTACTTCTCCTTGTCTTGAAAGGATTAGGCTGTGCGTGCTGTGCCTTCCGTTGTTGATAAATGAGCTGCATCTCCTCCCACCTTGTTTGTCCCAGTCCCTTGTCTTTTCTCCCCCAAACTTTGTCCCTTACACCGAAACACAATCAATCAGTCAATCACTTTGATACGTCGCATCTACAATCGAATCGAACCCGACAACAACCAAGCGAATTCGCATTAGACTATTAACCAGAAGTACTAGTCGCGATCATCATCTCTTTCGAATACGATTTGCTTGCAGGCGCCATCGCATCGCTTCTTTCAGTCGACCACCATTGTCATTCCGCCTCGGCTCTCGACTCAACAAACCCGACGACTCTTTCGGGGGACTAAACAATTCCCCAGAACCCATTTCTTCCTTCCAGAGCAGTCGTCACAATGAAGGATTCAAGCGACAAGCAATGGGTAAGTTCTTGGACCCTTACCTGAGCTAGGATACCTAGCTCATGGATGTCAATGTCCATCATGCCCCAGTCTTTTGTCTTCTGTTTCTTGGTCAGGGCCGATCACTTTCTGTCCGCTTCTCCCCAACGTCATCCCAACCCTGCCAATGATGGAACAACGTCAGGGCCCCAGCGAGACCCTTTATCGCTGTATTTGTTGCGTCAATGCAGATCCCTGCATCGGGCTCCAATCTTGACGTTGCATGGCTGTTTTCTTGGTGTTTGCCAAGTAGACGACCAAGCAACCTTATTCATACGTAGCTGTACCACAGCCCGCAGTCCACGCAAGCCTGATGACGTTCTAAAAGGCAGACCACTTACATAGACACAATATCTTCGCGCAATCACTCACTTCAACCTTTTATTTACCATTTCCTTCATTGCAAACATTCTAACTCAATTGCATAGGCCAAGGCTTATATTCTTGACCCATTAAACGATATTGAACCAAACCAAGACACCGGTATCGGCGCATCTCACAATCTTGCTGCTCAACTTCGAAACATCTCTCTCGAAGGCTCAAGTTCAAACTCGAACTCAAACTCAAACAGAGACCGCTCTCCCGAGAGAAAGCACAGGCATAAACCAAGTCATTCGAGTCACAGACATCGCCAAGGCAGCTATCCTACTCCACCAACATCTGCCAGCCCAACCCGCGACAGCTTTCATTCCTCGAACCCTTTCTCCGACGCTGCAGCTGCACGCCGTCAATCTTCAGCTCCATCAGTGACTGTATCTCCCCCGGATTCTCCCCCAGGTCCATCCGATACTCGTCGCGACCCATTCAGTTCCTCTATCAATCGATCGGCCAGTGCTAGAGTTCCGCCTCCGCGTAATCGACCTCAAGTTTCACACAATCGCAGCTTCAGTGCCAGCAACTGCGGAGTTTCACGCCAACGTTCACTGATCCAACGATACCCAGGCGACATGTCTCACCGACCTCTCGACATCCTTAGAAAGGAGGCTCGCGCGGCCGATCGCGCCCCCCATCTTCGTCGCAAGCAAATGCCAATGGCAGACACAATTGATGCTCTGGATACCATTGGCGGGATGTATCATCATGGCGGCCCCTATGACGCCACCCTGGCAAGCCGCAACCGCAACAAGATGTATTCACCCGTTGCTGCTGTTGAAGACTCGAACCGAGAAGCTCTTCGCGCTACTCCCAGAGAAAACATTCAAGATGCTTTGCTCAAAAAGATGCCGCTCCAAGGCACTGCTGATATTCCTAGCGGCGAGCGGGACATTAGCGGCAACACCATAAATTATGAAGAGGGTGCTGATCTCATGAGAGAACCTGACGCTGTTGGTGGCGCATACAAGCGTTGGGATGGCATTGTAAGTGACATTTCTATGATGCGATCATTAAATAGTTACTGACCTGAATAGCAATACCATCCTGATGACCTCAAGGGCAAGGGCGAGCCCTCTTACACTTATGAGAAGGACCTGAAGGAGCAAAAGCGTTTCCGCCGAGGTGAACCCGTTGAGTACGAACTCTCATCAAACATGCGAGGCAGCAAACGCCCACCCTTTAGCCACAACCGCAGCTTCAGCGAGAATCCACGAACAACACCCGAATTCTCAAACGGTACTGACATTCGCCGCAACAACTCGACAGGCAAACACCGTCTGAGCGACGGTATTCGACGACGTTTTGGCAGCATGCGACGCAAGAAGGTAGAGGCCGAGTAGATACCTTCAACTTTGTGATATAGTTTTCATGTGATTATAACTTGGATTGGTACTGGCGTTTTCTGGGATTCATTTATACGGGAGAAGGTTTCTTACTCTTGGGCGAGTAGTGACGATAAAGATTAGTCAAGACTTGATAAGACAGGCGCTATAGGATATATGTTTGGGTTATGGCCTGTTCAGATTTACGGAAGAAACAGACTTGGGAAAACAAAAGTCGTTTACTACTCATTTTCTTTGTTCTTTTCTTTGGCTTGTAGATGGGTCCCAGCATGTATACAGCTGTGTTTGTACTGCCACTCCTTGAAAAGACGCAATTATTGACATTCATGGTGTTCTAGAATGGCCACAAGGGAACGTAGAAATAAACCATGATATTCAGCGTTCGAAGATTCAAACACTTAGATTGCATTGCAATGCTATGCATGTATTCCCAAACTACATTATCAACAAACACCACTTATGACTCTTGCCCAAGACATTTAGAAATACGACAATCCACTCCATCCCAAAACACCCTCCAGCTCCTCCCTCAACTCCCCAACACCATCATATCCTCCCTTACCCGCTATCTCCGCCCTCTTCGCAGCACCAAGCTCAGCCCACCTCGCCAAAACAGCGCCGTCCACAATCGTCCTTCCACCAGCTGCCTCTACACCCACAGGTCGTATACCATCTGGTAATCTATGCGCTTTGGCGTTCAATCCGCCGTGTGGTGTAAGTGCGGGGAGAAGTTGGTTTGTTACGGAGAGGAGACGACGGTATGTTGTTTCAGGGAGGGGGACGAGTGTTGCCAAGTGGCCGGATGAAGAGGCGAGGAGGAGGATGTGTGGAGGATCTTGGGGAGGGGGATGAGAGGGTGGAAGGGTTCGCGGGAGGAGGAGTGTTGTTGAGGGGGGATTGGGGGAGACGGAGAATGAGGTTCTATGGAGGAGGAGATGGCCTTGAAGAGACTTAGGATCTGTAGTTTGTTAGTATCGCAAGAATCAGGGGAAAGGGAGAGGACTCACGCTCGGGGTTAAAGTCGAGAATATGTAGATCACCATCCGCATCCGCAGCAATAATAGCCAGATCTTCACCATCCGGTAGGAAATCCGCCACCAGAACCGGTAACCGGCCATGGCTCTTACCCAAGACCTTGAAAGTATACGGTTCCTCAGTATATCCCGCAAACCAAACCCCCTTGAACGCGTCAGCCATGAGACACAACCCCGTACGCGGTAGTTCCCTCGCAGTAGATACGTGGCAGCTCATATCGAGGAAAGCAACAGGTAAAAGTGACCCGTCTTCCTTCAGACCGCGCACCATACACTTTTGCCCTTGCGCGACGAGCATGAGGCCTTGGGTGCCGATCTCTGATATGGCTGTTACGCCGCCGCGGGGAATGTCTTCGCGCGCGATGGCTTTGAGACGTTTGTTGGTTTCTGGTCTGCCGGGCTCGGGGATGACGGTTACGATATCGAAGACGTGGACGCGCCCGCGGATGGGGAGGTCTTCACCCTTTGAGACGGCTGTACCGACTGTGACGAGGAAGCGACGCTCTTTTGTATCTTCTGAGACTTCGAGGTGTAGTGTTTTCATGCACTCGATAGATTCGCAGGATTCAAGCTCGACTTCGTGGATGACGGTCCAACTGACCGGGCTGATGAGCTTGAGAACGCCGCGGGGCATGGTTGGTGGGAAAGTAAGTGTTTCCTTGGCCCATTCTTTGTGATAGTCGTCGTCTTTGGGGAGTTCGAAGGGTTCACTAATCATGCAGCCTGCGATATATGCACCTGTAGTTTGATGATATGCGATGCCGCGAACATCAGCGCCCAGAGGGACTTTCTTGACTGATATACCGAGCTCAGTGAAGTTGGTATCTGGTGGGAGTTGAGTAACCCGTGCGATGCCCTTGTCATCGGCGTAGATGAAACCACGATCACAACCCTCAGTGTGGAATGTACTCATACCGCGGACGCCGAGGCCTTGAAGACCAATGACGCGGGGGATACTCTTGCTGGACTTGATGACGAAACTTGGTGAAGGGCCGGGGAGGAAGACGGTGCTATAGCCGTTGATGTTTGCGCATGGTCGGAGAGGGACGAAGCGTGGTTGTTCGACATCATCTTGTTCTGTCTCGACGGGAATTGTGGCTAATGTTGTGTTGGAAGTCTTTTTGAAGGTGAGAGTGGCGGAGAGACTGGTTTCACCGCCTTCTCTTACATGGCGAAGAGGTTCGTAAATTGTGAGGTCGTCGGTTTGGTTGCGGAGCTGGTCATGTTAGAGAAGTTCAGTGAGGGTGAAGAGAAACTCACGATGAGATATGGAGATTGAGATGTGGTGTCGCCAAGATCAGCGACAAGAATCTCGCGGAGATTCTCTTTTGCTAAACCACGTCGTAGCGTGTAGTCTGCTGAAAGGTGAGGAGGGACGTAACAGAGACCTTCAGCAACGTAGACGGGCTTGGAGAGATCGGGGAGCGCGTATACCTGTTCAGTCAGTAGCTGATCTCCAATCGGCAAGACTGGGACTTACATGTAGTGCACCAGTTGAGCTGAGCAAGAACATCATGATATTCTCAGTCTCTGCACCCTTGTCGCCGGCATTCGGTTGGAAAGCACCCTTTGTATCCGCATACAGACATCCAGAGTGCCACTTAGTATTCTGCAGAGTAGCATCCATCTTTTCCACCTCCTCAAGCTCATTGTTGCTGTCGATCTGTGCCAACATAAGACTGCTGTCATCGCGGATGAGTAGGAGGTAAGGATCAGCAATGCTGGCGCTGGTGACTCGGGGTTCAGCGCCGGTTTCTTCATCGAGCATCGGCAGGATCTGAGTGAGGCCGAGATCTAGAATTGTCAGTATGTGCGAATATCATCTAAGCAAGCGACTTACCTCCATCGTATGATCGAACCTCAGATTTGAGGACTTGGATGATCCTCATCTGCTTGCCCATTGTTCCAGCTTCAACAGTGAATCCAGCTGCTGGGTCAAACTCAGTGTCCTTGAGAGTCTCGAATCCTGCGCCAGTAAGAGCATACACATCTGATGTCTCATAACCGTCGAGATCGACCTTAGCGACTATCATGTACTTGTCATGCTGTCCAAATGTCTCATACTCATTACCCATACCAACATTCCCACCTAGAGCTTTTGGCATTGGCTTCTTAACAGACATGGTCCAGAAACCCCTTGCTTCGGGGAACTCGAACCTTCCAATGATCTTGGGCTGAATGTTGCGGTTGAGAATAGCCAGTGAACCGGCTTTTCCACGTCCGACGACGCAGGCAAGATGAAGATCCGAAACGACACCCTGTGACAGAGTTGCTTCTTCACTGTCAGGGTGGAACGATATCTTGCCAGGTGTCAAGTCCTTGATCGGGGCGATGCTGAGCAGGGTATCGTGAATGCGGAAGCTCAACTCGCCCGCTTTACCCCCACCATTGAGAGCCTGAGCCGGTTTCGCGGCAGCAGACTCGGTGCCATACAGATCGTCGTCCTCGTCGTCTTCATCCTCTAGATCCAGGTCATCCATTTCTAGCCCAATCTCCGCATCGATAAGCCGAGGCTTTCGCCTCTTCTCTTGTCCCATCTTTCTTGTCCAGCCCAACACCACAGAATCGCCAACTTCACTACCCACGAAGTACGCATTCTTGCCAAGTTTCGACGCTGTCGATGCGCGGCTCTTGATAAGATTGCCTCCGTTCTCATCTGCGACCATTTTGACGGTAAGACCAGAGACAGTTCTGCCATCGATCTGGAACGTGACTATTCCAATGCGACCATCGTTGAGAACTAGTAAGAGCTCGCCGTTCTCGATGGATAGTGTCTCAATGATACAGTGCTCCAATCGCAGGTTAAGATCCGCTTGATCTGTTAGGCTGAATGAGGTGATCTGTCGAGCCATTGAGTTCACCGCCACGCCATTGGACTTGCCAGACTGATCAACATGAATCAGTTCGTTCTCTCCAATCAACAACGAACCACCAACAGGTGCTGGCAACGGGATGATCTTGAACAAATCTCGAGGAAGATCAGTGACTGAAAGAATAGTAGTCGAAGCTCGCTGCTGTAAATCCAACGTAAAGACCTTGTACGTAAGATGATCTTTCTGACCAAGAGAATGGGCTCGCTCTTGGCTAGACGAAAGAATACCAAAAGTCGGTTCTCTATACTCATGCAGAAAAGCGAAGTGCACGGGATGAAGTAAACTGGGATCAAGCAGCGGAAGACGGAGGACAAAAGATGGTGTATACGCTGGTTCTAATGTGTCGCTATCTCCATTGGCGACTGTAGTAGATTCCTTGACGGGTCGTGGCCCATCGAGATCCTCATCCCAATCATCCATCTCCAAGTCTTCTTCCGCTTGTCTGAATGGTAGGATCGCGAGGTTGCGCGAGCCGAATTGGAAGGCGGCGCATCGACTGCCGGGGTCGGCTTCGAGGTAATTGGTATATTCGTCGAAAGAAACCTCCCATGGCGCGCCATGTAGCTCTTCCTTCTCGTAGTAATGGATGGAGATGGTCTCGAGGTTGCTCTTCTCGGGATCCCATACTGCCATACATAGTTTCGCGGCTTTGTAGGCTATCAAGAGAGCTTCACCTCCACATTTCGAATGCTTCGTCTTGACCTTGGCCAAACCCGTCACGGTGCCGGATAGTGGAAGCTCCGCGACAAGGACTAGCTTCGTCAGGTTCGTGCGATCGGTTCGGACAAGCATTGACTCGCCGCCAAGAAACGAAGACTCAAGTCCATCATCGTCGTTCGCGCGGTGATCATATTCGGGTTCAGGCTTTGTTGTCTGGGCAGGTTGGTTCTCGGGATCGAATTCGGCGGAGATGGCCTTTGTTGTAAAGATTTGGAGTAGGGAACCTTTTGCGACAACGAGATTGGTAGCTGTAGCTGAAGTGAGAGAGACAGTCAAGGAGTGTGTGACGGCTGAGGGAGCCGCAAGCTCGGTGTAGGCCTGCATTTCAGCGAGACCATTCTTTTGTAACCGAGAAATTGGTTGCTTTGTTGAGTTCGTTCGAGTCGTTCGCGATGTTGCTTTATTGAATGTTTGGCCCAAAAGAGTAGAGCTCAAAGCTCCAACGGATAATTGACCTCCGTCTTCCGGATCACCCTGGCCAATCGATAATGGTTTAGTCGATGTTCCAGGGGTGAGGCAGAGCATCTCCACTTAGCACAAACGCTAGCGTATACATTGCGTCACGAAAACATCGGCAGCTTCAAGCTAGAGCTTGACCATTTCTGATCGAAGCCACGGAATCTTGTTTTTCTACGAAACTTCCCTCTCTCTGATTGATCAAAGTTAATCACGTTGCTACACAGATCGACTCATTAGCGACGTCACCCCTGGTTTGGGATCGATTGATCTCCCTTCAAAATCCCCGAGATCTGCTACTTTAGAGAGAAAACATCCCAAGCCACGTCGCGACCTGGTCTAGCGGATTCACTTCGACTTGCTTGTTGATCATCATTTGCAACAACAGTCTTTCAATTTGATCCAAAATGGCCCACGCAGGCCTCGTCCAGACCAGTTTGATCTGGGTCGCTTATGCTGTCGCTGTTGTCCTCTGTTTCGCAGCAGCTATCATCACAACATTCACCTGGCAAACACCCCGCGAACGTTCCGCCGTCGTCAGCATTGTCGCCATCATCAGCTTGACTTCTCTACTCGCTACGGTTCTACTACTCCCTGTCGACATTGCCCTCGTCTCCGCGACTGCCTCTGCAACACTGGGCGCGAAGAAGGACTGGGCTACTCCCGAACGCATCGACAGTATCCTCTACACTCTCAAGGTTGTCTACTACAGCTTGTACAGCTTCGATGCTCTCCTCTGTCTGATCGTTATTCCTTTCGCCTACTTCTGGCATGAGGAGTATGACGAGATCGAGGTTGAAGAGGAGGGCCGAACCTTGAGCAGCCGCTTCTTGGCCGCTGCCAAGTACACCCTGTTCTTCGTCGCATTCGTCGTCGTTCTGTTCTTACTCGGTTTCTTCGTCCCCGCCGCCGGCGATAGCTCTCAGTCGCACTGGGATCTCGACTATTTCAAGAAGCTCGTTGCTCAGAACCATGGCGAAAAGGCACTCACCTTTGCACTGGGTCTTCTGCTCACCCTTGGCACACTGCTCTACGTCGTTTACACCGGCGCCGGTCTTGCCCTTCTCCCCATCTCGTTCATCAAGGCGGCACCTTCAATCTCAGCCCCTCAGCTCCATCAGACAACCGCTTCCCAGCTTGAACAGAACCGCGAACGCCAGCGACAGATCGAGATGCGCAATGCTGGCCGACAAGAGGGCATGTCTCGAAAGGATCAGCGCGAGCTCGATGCTCTGATTAGAGAGGAACAAACCCTTGTCCGACGTGAAAGACTTGCCGCTGAGGCTCAGGGTGAAGGTCGCAGCAGAATCTACCAAGCCTGGCTCAAGGTCTGCGCTGTCTTCCGCCCCATCAAGCTCCTTGGTGGAATTTTCCTCCTCCTTCTGTCCCTCGTCATCTTCGTATCAATGCTCATCACTGGCATTGACAAGGCCAAGAACTCGGTTTGCAAGCAAAAGTGCGGTTACATCCTTGGCCAGATCCACGTCTTCCAGCCCATGAACTTCATCTTCGTCAAGTCCGCCAAGGCTTTCCCCGTCGACTACATCCTCATGGCTCTTCTGGTTCTTTTCTTCTTCAGCAGCTCCATCTCTGGCATTGCCACCGTGGGCATTCGCTTCCTCTGGGTCCGCATCTTCCAGATCCGCAAGGGTCGAACAGCTCCTCAGGCTCTCCTCATTGCGACTGTCATGTTGGGTCTGATAATTTTGGCCACCAACTACGGTATCGCTATGTTGGTTGCTCCTCAATACTCTACCTACGGAACGCAGACTTTCTGCGCCAACGAGCCCGAACATCCTGGAGATCAGCCAGACTGCAGAAACCACAAGGACATGATTCACGCCTGCTCCGAAGCGCTCAAGTACAAGCACGCCAAGGACGTCTGCACACCATCAGTCATGTCAACATTCCTCAACCGCATCACAATCACATGGCCTTTCTTCGGTCTTGTCGACTTCTGGGCCCAATTCGCCTTCCTCAGCGTTTTCCTCATCGTCTTTGTCACAGCTCTCTTCCGCACCCCCAAGCTCAACCTTTCTCAGATGGACGAAGAAGCCGAAGCCGATGAGGAAGAAAGCCTCCTTGCCTCTACAGGCCGACGATTCGGCGCAACATGGCAGGATGTACGAGGAAAGCCCAGCAGCTCAGGAAACGAGTCTGCCAATAACGGCAACGGCTCACAATCCGCTGCTTGAGGTTCACGTATAAAATAGTATGAGTGAGTTCAGATTGATGCGGGCATCTTGATTTTGGCGCGGCAACACGGTGGTTCGGAGTTTAGTTTCGCAATATTTGGGTATCTGTTTTTAACACGCAAGGAATGGCAAATGGTGGTGAGGTCTAGCTTGAAATTGAAATGGTTTATGCTCCCAACGCTACTTTCTTCTTCTTTTCCTTCTCCTTCTTATCTTTGGTGAATTGTACAGCCTTGTGACTCCTCTCGTCGAAGCCAGCTTGTGGTCCCCGATGCATCTCGTACCAGCATCGTGTACAGTAAACGTCATCGTCACAGCCTGGACATCGCACCGTTGCGTCTTCTAGACAAACGGTACACCAACTCTCCACATCGTCATCGGTGTAGTTCGTCCGTGAGGTTAGACGATTCACCGGTTGGCCTGAAGGTTTGGACGTAGGTACCGACGGAAGGGCGAGGGAATCTTCATTGGGAGATGGTGCGCGTAGAGCAGCGAGGCGGGCGGTTATGTCATCTATATCAGCACTTCCAGCGCGCTTTGAGGAAGGAATTTCGGCGAGATCTGAAGGAACGTCCGGAAGAGCGATATCTTCTGTTTTAGAAGTTGTTTGTTCGGGCTCAGACTCAGATTCCGGATCGGGAGTCTTGGTCTTTGCGAGGGCTGCTTCGACTTCTGCTTCGTCGCGGAAGCGGGCGATGACTTGATCGACATCTTTGTTCATAGCTTCGCCATCTGAATCATCCGAATCATCATCCTTCTTATCTTTCTCGTTTTCTG
Organism: Fusarium oxysporum f. sp. lycopersici 4287; assembly: GCF_000149955.1. NCBI lineage: Eukaryota > Fungi > Ascomycota > Sordariomycetes > Hypocreales > Nectriaceae > Fusarium > Fusarium oxysporum. The sequence continues at coordinate 450,685 of NC_030987.1, forward strand.
TATCCTTTGGTATTGAGTCCGCGAGTTGTTCTAGAAGTGCTTTGACTTGTGCATCGTCTGGTTCAGGGTTAAAGCCTTCTTCGGGTTGTACATCGCCGAGTAGCTCTTCTAGAGTTTGATCGTCTGTTTGGAAGATGGAATCGTCTTCTTCATCTTCGAGTTTGGGAGATTCCTTCTTTGTTATCCTTTCTGGTTGGGGTGTTGGCCTTGATGGTGGTTGGGTTGTCTTTGGTGCTGTTGCTGGTGCCGGTGAAGGTTCATCGCCACGGTCTCGTAGGGACTTGAGACGAGCGGCTAGTGTATCATCTCGAGTTGGTTCCTTTTTGCGCTCAATGAGATCAACCTTGATCCTAAGGTAGTGTTAGTTGGGGTAGATATCTGAGGTCTGTAGGTAATATACTCTGTTGATACTGGCTTCTCTTGACCTGCGCTGTTGCCCCTAAGGGCATTTAGGCGGTCAAGTAGGGACTTATCGAGATCTTTAGACATAACGTGTGAGCTCGGGGGGCTGAGAGTGAGTCTGTATGATGGAGCTATGATGGGTGATGTTGTTGATGAGATGTTATGATGAAGCGAAGTGAGCTTCAGATGAGGATGGCGGGGGCGGGGTTGTTTGCGCCCAGGCTTGGCTGAGGAGTCAACTTGAGGCTCAACTCTGGGCCTTATACAGGGGAAAGTATAGCCATGCACGTCACGATCTTTATTAAGCGAAAAAGAGCGGACTTCATCAAACATTCAGCCCTATGGCCTACCCAGGTGTCATAGAAGGACGGCATTCACGTCAATGTGGTGCATGTGCGCGACCATGCGACAAACATCCCTGCCCTCCGCTGCAAACATCACATCACATCCAGGCACTGCATTTCCTGCCTCAATAACGCAGGTAAATACAGTACAGAGTCGGTTCCGTCCCCTGTCGCATCAATAGCCAAGTTGAACCACGCGCTGGGTTTCAGTCACTTCAGGAATGGAGTTCATCCTGAAGGATTGTGGTGCCTCAAATACGAGATGGTTTAGATGAAGATCACCCATTGACTGACGACATACCTACGACCAGTCAACTGATAAGACAAGTGAATGCCTCCACTATGTTCGATTTTGTCGTCGTCAAAGATCATGGAATGCATTGATCATGGTCAATTGCCGATGCCTCTCTAATCTAATCGCTATCTAAACGCACAGAGGCACGTACACGCGTCGCAGCCAAGACTTACGCATGCTCGGAACGTGGGCGGCGCCAAAGTTTAAGCCTCTGCCGTGCATCAGCTATTTTTGCCCATCAGTGCCTTGATTAGCGGCCTGCCATGGGTCCATGCAGCTGAAAATGGAAAATCCATGTCTCTGATCCCTTGAAGTCAATAAGCGCTAGAGAATGTAGATTCCAAGGTGACGTGGAAACATAAACCAGCAGTCTTCCTCTTATCCTTTCTTTTGCTGTTATGTTGCTATTCACTTCTTCACAATGCTTACAATGCCATCGCTGCGTCTAAGCGCAAAGTCAATACAGATCACAGCAGCTATTGCGTCGATATGGCTCTTCGTCGGCGTTCTTTATCACTATCGCGATGTTTCTTTTTACACCCCAAATAATAATTTTCAGAGTACTTCGAAACCGAGTTCGAATTCGCGCAGTGTTGAATCGATAAAGCTTGGCGCACGATATTTTCTCGATTATCCATTGAAAGACGAACCGAAGGCGAATTTTGGAGAACTTGGACAACGGACGGAATTGTTGCGATCTTGGATTGAGGAATTGGAAGGGCGAGACGACAGTCACGAGACGGCGGAACTTGTTGGACAAATTTTGGAAAAGCAGTTTCCTTGGCTCAATTCGAAGCAGGTTGTTTCGCCGCCTCTCGTCGATATCTACGATCGTCTTGGTCTTTCGTACAACAGCAAAAGTGTGAAGTCTGATAAAGCACCAGCTGGAATCGTTATCCCCACAGGCGAAAAAACACTTCGATTTGCATGCCATCTCGTCGCAGCATTGACGCGCGTCCACAAGACTACCCTCCCCATTCAAGTTGTATACGCAGGAGACGATGATTTATCCGCTGTTGGACGAAAAAAGATCCAACAAGCTGCTGATGGAGTCGAGATCGAAATGCTCGATGTTCTTACTGTTTTCGACGACAATACACTAAAGCTCGCTGATGGCGGCTGGGCGATAAAACCGTTCGCTGCATTGGCTAGTCGCTTCGAGCAGGTCATTCTTCTCGATGCAGATGCAGTATTCTTCCAGGATCCTCGACATCTTCTTCTTCAAAATCGGTTCAAAGAGACTGGTGCACTACTCTTCCATGATCGATTGCTCTGGAAGAATGGGTTTGCGGATCGCCAGGATTGGTGGCATGATCAGATCAAACATCCCGGTCCAGAGACGGAAAAGTCGCTTGTTTGGACGGAACGATACTCTGAAGAGGGAGATTCTGGTATTGTTGTGGTTGACAAGTCCAGACTTGACGTTCTGCTTGGACTCCTCCATATTGGATGGCAGAATTCGGAGCGGGTGCGTAATGAGGTTACGTACAAGATCACGTATGGCGATAAAGAGAGTTGGTGGATCGGTTTCGAAGCTACAGGATCCAGATACGCCTTCTCACCTCATTACGGCGGCATTGTCGGGTGGTTAAGTCCAACAAAGGCCGAACTCGACGCCGCAAAGAAGGCAGAAGAAGAGAAGAAACAAGGGGACAACAAGCGCGATGACAAAGAAGTCCGCGTCTGCAGCTTCGTCATCGCACACGTTGACCAAAACGAGAAACTTCTCTGGTACAACGGTGGTTTACTTAAGAACAAAGCCGTCAACCAAACAGAATTCGAAGTTCCGACGCATTGGATGATTGATCAAAAGTGGCACAAAGGCGGAAGCAAGCAAGCAATGAGTTGCATGGTTGGAACGAAAGCGAGTGCATTGACGAGCGGAGAGAAGGTTGTTTTAGCAAAGTCGATACAAGTAGCGAAGGACATGGATGAAAAGTTACATTTGGTCTGATATGAAAAGACTTGTATTATGTATGTGTAATATTATGAATGACATAGAACGTTGAACAGGGATTCGAGTGTTTTGTACAAGAACTGGAGATGAGTTGGCGGGTTGAGAGAGCATCGGAGGTCGGAACCGCGAGATGATCGACATGAAGGATTATGGTCCCATGTAAATCTGCAACGGATAATTCCTGAAACGCGTGTTCATGGTAAAAGACCGTTGAAGATTCCGGACCCTGTTCATGTCTTCGGCGCCGTTTCATAGAGTTCGGGACCGTCTCACGCCACCGCGCGCCGGACATGTACGAATGTCCGTATAGAAGACCGTAAGACCGTTGGAGGAAGAAATGAGTATAAAAGGACAAAACACGTCACATAAACAAAAATTATCTTTATTACTGTATAAACCAATAAATCCTTTATTCAGCTTGGATAGAATTAATTCTTTTATTTTTTTAGTCGGACAACAAAATGGCACTTCGTTTACCTCTTCGAACTCGCCCTGCACCGCTCATCGCAGGACTCACGGTTGGAGCAATTGGCATTGCAGTCTGTTCGAAAATGATGTTTGGAACAGCCTCAGCGGAATCCCGTGAAGCGCAGAAGATTTTCAAGGGGGGGTTTGCGTCGGTTAAGCTGCCGTTGCATAGTTCTGAGGATGAGACGCATGATACCAAGAGGTTGCGGTTCAAGCTGCCTCAAGAGACTGCTATTTCTGGACTCCCATTGACTTGTGAGTATACTGCGCAAGGTATCTGGACCACTGCTGACTGAGTATAGCTGCTCTGTTGACGTTCACATGGCCTGAGGGATCTTGGCTTCCTACACCGAGACCTTACTCTCCCATCTCACCCTCTGGTAAGCTACCCGCCTTCCAACTTGAAGTAATTACTGACTTGGGTAGATGAACCCGGCTATGTAGAACTCATGGTCAAGAAATATCCCAACGGCAAAGGAAGCGGCTATCTCCACTCCCTCAAACCAGGCGACCAACTCTTTATCCTCACCACCCTCCCCGGCTACAAATGGAAGCCCAACAACTTCTCGCACATAACCCTCATTGCCGGCGGCTGCGGCATAACACCAATCTACCAACTTGCACAAGGAATACTACGTAACCCTGAAGACAAAACCCGCATGACTCTTGTGTTTGGCGCAAACACGGATGAAGATGTTCTGTTGAAGAAGGAGCTTGATGGTTTTGCCAAAGAGTTTCCAGAGAGGTTTAGTGTCAAGTATACGGTTAGTAGACCGAAGGAGGGATCGGCGATGAGGGAGGGGAGGGTTGATAGGGAGCTTTTGGAGGAGGTTGTGCCGAAGGGGACGGAGAAGGTCTTTGTTTGTGGACCGCCGGCTATGGAGGAGGCGCTTGTTGGGAAGTGGGGGAATGGTGTTTTGGGGGAGCTGGGTATTGAGAAGGGGAAGATTCACAAGTTTTAAAAAGGTGTTGTAGAGAAGAGAGTATGACTGGTGAAGATTGCATGGGGTTGGGGAGATGAATAGTTATCCCACTCTGATCAAGGTGTATATTAGGAGTTAGAACGCATTGTACAAGCATTCTCATCTTCATAATCGTACTTTCACGATCACGCCATTCCCACCCATGAAGGACCCCCTTTGCGTTCATCGGCAGGCGGTGACCCCTCAAGTTCAACCAGTGGCAATGACCAGACTGACAAGGTAAACATACAATTGCTAATTCCAGTTTTACAGAACTACCTAGTTTCCAGTAGCAATACTATGCCTAACTCCCAAGCTACCATTAGTCAAAAGCGATCTCGAATCCCTCTCCGGCACAGCAACCTCATCCTTCATCTCCGAAGCTGACCCATAGCCTCCACCACCAGGCGTCAGAATGATAATCCTATCACCTGTCGCAAAATGCGACGTCTTTCTCGGTCCCAATGAAACCCGCCTCATAGCTCCTGTCACAGGATCTTTCCTGACCCAAATATTCTGCCCCCTCTGACCCTCATCTCCTCCCTCAAGACCATAAGGCGCCGTGACTCGTCGATCCGTAAGAACAGAGACCTGCAGAGGCATGCGGAACTCCATCTCTCGAACACAGCCATCACCACCCCTCCACTTTCCAGCACCGCCACTACCATTCCTTATAGAGAACTCATGCAGAATAACAGGATATCTCTTCTCCAAGATCTCCGGATCCGTAATCCTCGTGTTCGTCATGTGCGTATGAACAGCACTGGCACCATGCCAACCTAACCCAGCACCAGCACCTCCACAGATGGTCTCGTAGTATCCAAAGCCCTTGGTGACTTCACCGGTAACGGGATCTGTACCGCCACAGCCGAAGCTGAGGTTGTTCATTGTTCCTTGGGAGGCGGCTGCGGCGTTGAAGGCGCGGAGGACGAGATCGGCGATCTTTTGGGATGTTTCTGTTGTGCAGCCAACTGTGGCGGCGGTGGGGGAGGGAGAGAGGATGGTGTTTTGGGGACAGACTACTTTGATGGGCTTGAGGCAGCCCTGGTTGAGGGGGATGTCGCCTTTGGAGATCATGGAGCGGAGGCAGTACTATTGAAGTTTAGCTATGGCCAATGATTGAAGAAGGGAAACTTACCATGATGACGGAGTATGAGCATGTTGGTGGCGCATTGAGGTTACCAGAGTGTTCGGGTCCAGTACCCGTAAAGTCAAAGACGGCATCTCCAGTCTCTTTGTCGATGGTGACCTTGAGCTTGAACGGGATACCATCATCGTTATACTCCGTCGCTTCAAGAACACCGCCCTCATGCTTCGCAGCAAATTGCTTAAGAAGATCCCGAACGGACTGGGCTGCATTGTCCTGAATAGCATGCATGTAAAGCTGAACAACAGGCCAGGTAAACTCCTTGATAAGAGCCCGAATCAATTCAATACCCTTTTGGTTGGAAGCGACAGCGGCCTTGAGATCAGCGATGTTCTCAGTCAGAGTACGAGTACCGCTGCAGCCGGGAAATGAAGCAGGTTCGTCATAGAGATGCTTAATAAGACCGGCTTCGTCAAAGACACCCTCGTTGATCATCTTGAAGGACTCGATAGCGGCACCTTCTTGCCAGAGTTCAGTGGAGTTGGGAGGCATGGAGCCAGGGACGATGCCGCCGATGTCTGCGTGATGGCCACGGTTGGCGACGAAGAAGATGATCTCCTTGGGGTTCTCTTCATCATCGAACACAGGCGTGATGGTGGTGATGTCGGGAAGATGAGTACCACCAGCTTGAGGATGATTGCTGATGATGACATCGCCAGGCTTCAATTCACCAGCCTTGTATCGTTGAGCCTGATAGGCGATGGCTGTGCTCATGGAACCAAGATGACTAGGGACATGAGGTGCGTTCGCGACAAGACCACCGTCAGCAGAAAAGATGGCGCAAGAGTAGTCCAATCTCTCCTTAATGTTGACAGAGATCGAGGTCTTCTCCATGGTATGACCCATCTGTTCAGCGACAGTCATGAAGCGATGTCCGAAAACACTGAGTGTAACAGGATCAACAGTCTCAGTCGCAACATTCTGCTTCTCAGCCTTGTCAACCTCGAGGATGACATGCTCGGGAAGAATGACACCCTTGCTGAGATGATCGACGACAATGGTTTGAGTCTTGTCGATGATCATCGCAGGACCGGTGATGTGAACGCCGGGACTCATGGACCTGAGCTCATAAACGGGAGTTTCGGTCCAGCCGTGATTCTCGAAGAAGATCTTTCGAGAGAAGATGGGTGTTGGGACGGGAGTTAGACCATCGGATTGGTACTTCTTGAGCTCTTCGAAGGGGCTGGAGATGTTGAGAACGCGAGACTTTCCTACGCTTCGAACTCGAACGTCATCGATGAGGATGTTGCGCGATTGAGAGAAGCCGAACTCTTGAGTATGTCTGGCAGTAAATGCGACGCCTGCCTCGCCAACGTTCTCTGATACAGGGATCATGAGAGAGGTATCGCTTCCCTGGTAGCGCATGTTGAGGAAGTACTCATGCTCAGTAGTCTTGGCGTCGAAACCTTGAGACTCAAGACCCTGGGCACCCTTGGAAGAGAGAGACTCAAGACGGGCTTTGATCTCAGGGACGACTTCTTCGGAGAAGGTGATAGCGGAAGGCTCTTGGTTCTCAACAACGACATCGGCGAGAGCCATGCCATAAGCGGACAGGATACTGGAGTAGCAAGGGATGATGGCTCGCTTGATACCAAGATCTCGAGCGATGAAGACAGCGTGTTGACCACCAGCACCGCCGAAAGAGCCCAGATTGTGGCTCGACGCACCGTATCCGCGACCTTCACTGAGTGTTCGAATGGGTCGTGTCATTGTCGCATTCGCAATGGCAAGGAAACCCAATGCTAGAGTCTCGGGTGTGAATGGCTCACCACCCTCCTTCTCCTTGTTGACGATCTCTGTGAGAGCAGCGAACTTTTCTCTCACAACATCGCGATCGAGTCGACGGGGGAAGAAGTCGGGAATGATTCGTCCGAGGAGGAAGTTTGCATCTGTGACAGTCAAGGGACCGCCTCTGCCGTAACATGCAGGACCTGGATTCGCACCAGCGCTGCTGGGACCGACCTTGAGGAGTCCGTTCTCCCAGGACAGGATCGAGCCACCGCCTGCAGCGACTGTGTTAATGTCAAGTTGGGGAGTCTGGATGGTCACTTCGGCCAAAGTGTTCTCAAAGATGTGTTCCAATGCACCCGAGTATCTTGCGACATCTGTACTGGTGCCACCCATATCGAAGCCCAAAACAGGAGTGCCATCAGCATCGTCGTAGCAAGTCCTCGATAGACCGACGACACCTCCAGCAGGACCACTAAGAACACCCCTCAATCCGGTGAACTTGGACCAGCTTGTAAGTCCACCGTCAGATTGGCAGATGAGGAGCTTGTTCGCACTCTCATCTTCCAACTGGCCCTTGAAGTTCTTGCGGAATCCGTCCAGGTAAGCGAACGTCATTGGTGTAAGGTAAGCGTCTGCGACAGCCGATTGACTTCGCGGCACGTACTTGGCCATGGACTGCAGAACTGAGGAAGCGGAGACTTTGAAGCCCATTTCCTCAGCGAGCTTTGTGACTTGCAACTCGTGGTCGGGGTATGTGTATGAGTGCATGAGGCCGATAGCTAGGTTCTTGAAGCCTTGAGCTTTAAGTTCCTCAAGGTCTGCGCGGACAGCATCAAGATCTGGTTTCTTCATGATCCTGACAACTTCTCCTGTTTGACCAACGACAAGCGCTGGATCCGAGGAAACATCAATTGGGCCATCTGATGGAGCTTCGCTTGCGCCCTCAATGGTGACTCGTTCATCAATCTCCACGACAGTTTCGTAAAGTTGCTTCAAGCGACGAACCGAAAGATCAAAAAGATCAGGTCTCGCCTGGTTTCCGATAAGAAGAACATCCCTGAAACCCTTTGTGGCAAGGAAGGCTACGCGATCACCCTTTCTTTCGAGAAGGGCATTGGTAGCGACTGTAGTGCCCATGCGAATGGACTCAATCGGCTCAAGATCTAATAATGAGCCCTTGGGTATTGTTGTGTCTAGGGCGATCTCTAAGATCTGGCGAATGCATTCTGTGGGAGCATCATCATACTCATCAGGACATACTGAGAGGATCTTAAAGACGATATGCTCTTGTCGACCGGGGACTTCGGCCCATGCATCTGTAAAGGTGCCACCACGGTCGATGGCGATGCGGATGCCTTGAGATGACATTGTGAGGATGAGGATGAGGTTTAGGGGGGGAATAGAGTGTGAATGATGGGAGAGAGATTGAGATGAAGATGATTTGATGACATGGTCAAGCTTGGACGACTTGAAGCTGTATTATATTAAACAATCCGGGGTACATATCGCCCACGCCCTCAATGTGTAAGTGGAGTGGATTCGCTATCATCGCCTCCAACACCGGTATTGGTCAGAATCTGCTTAATCATCGGCAACTCCAACAAAGCCGATCAATCTGACCGGCAACTTTGGACTTACCGGTTCATCTCCACCATCCATCCTCGGTATCATCAACGGCAAATACAGTCGATTACCCCAGACTCGGACCCGCATTGTCGAAGAGTTTGAGATCATTCCATTACTCAACGATTTGCAAGGGTGATTCAATCGAAATGAGCACGCGACGTCCAAGAAGATTGCTTGCTGCGTGAGATGCCCTTCTGTTTTGTTGGCTTGTGATGATTGATCTGATTGTGAAGTAGTTGCCATCGATGCCACTCTCAGAAAATCAAGTGTTCGGGTGACAAGCCTTGCCAGTCTTGTAAGTCGACAGGCAGGGCGGATGAGTGTGAGTTCCCCGCGAACAAGGAACGGAAGATACCAATTGCTGAGAGGTAAATACCATTCAAATTATCCTAAGCCATCCTGACATGATCTTGAAGTTATCATAACATACTAACATCATGTTCAGTTACCTCAAGAAGCTCGAAGAAGATAGCAGGCAGCTTCAGGCCATCACAACCCACAACCAGACTCCAGAAACCAACCCGACATTCACTCCCTTCGATGACCAGGAAGTCCAAGCCGATGCTCCTCCGTCTCTTTCAAAAGAAGAAAGCAACCTGTTCAATCCACTCTTCGACCGACAACCCGAAAAACCCATCCATGAACGATCCTCAGAACCAGGCTTCATCGGCGAAGCCTCGTGTGCTGCCTTCAGCAACAGACTTCTATCATGTCTCGACGATACCTATACCCCATCGACAGCTGGCCTGTCAAACTATCATCGAATGAACACATATGGGAGACTGCCAGTAGATCAAGGACCGGAATTTCCAGAACGGATGCACGTCAAGTTGCTTCTTAACGTTGCTAGACGATTCATTGGGAACTACCATCCACTGTTTCTGAAAGTTACGTTCATGAAAGAGATTGATGCTGTTTATAGAAGGGAGGTAGTACCATCAGCGCTATGGCTGTGTAAGTTTTATGCACTCATGGCCTTGGGAGAGATATATACACATAGAAGGGGAGTCGGTGATAACAACAGAGTGCCGGGAACGAACTACTATGTCAGGTCGGTCAACTTGCTGCAAGAGAATCAGGATCTTTATGAGGAACCTTCTTTGATGCAGGTCGAAGTTCTTACACTACTAGTAAGCCTCATTCCTTACCACTCGCCAGTTGATGTCAACTAACTATAGACCACCATCAGGCCTGGGCATCAAACATACTAGGTCGCATACGGACAGCGTACTGCTATAGTGGAATAGCTATGCGTCTCGCTCAAAGTCTCGGCATGCACAGATCTGCATCAAGACATACCACGCTCACGCCTGTTGAACGAGAGAGTCGACGGCGAACATGGTGGGTGCTTTACTTCTTCGACCGGTTTTCAGCATCAAAGCTTGGCCAACCTATCACTGTCCGAGACGATGATATTGATGTTGAGATGCCAAGCATGGATGGTCTGACAAAGGACGAGATGGCGGAGTTTCTTGACCCGCAAAATCTCATTACTAATATTAAGCTTGCTAAGATCATTGGAAATATCTGTAAGTCGTTGCTCTTCTGCCTCTTCCTTCCGTCGCGTTGCTAATATTGGCGTGTAGTGACACATATTTATGGCATACCCAAAGCTACGAACGGTCTCTATATACAGCAAGTCCACGGCATCTTAAAACAGCTTCGAGAATGGCACGACGAGCTACAACCAGACATGCGCGTCAAAGAGCGAGGTACTCCTAGACCCGTCGCAAGCCTTCACCTTGCGTACAATCAATGCATTATACAAACAACTCGCCCCGTTCTGCTTCACCTGTTCAAGACACAGTTTCAGCTAGGCAATAAAGCGAGAGAAGATGCATTGCCACGACAGAATTTCTCTTCTATCACTCTTGCTTTAGCAGAGAGCTGTGTCAATGCTGCGCAAGCATCAAGCCGTATCGTGGAAGGCCTCTTCCTAGATGGTAGCATTGCGACCTTTGGATACTGGGACGCACATCACATATTCTCAGCAGCTATGATTCTCATCATGTCAGCGGTCATGAAACCCACAGCCGTTAACTCAGATCATCTTGAGACCTTACTAAGTGTTTTGCGATCCCTGAAGAATGATGGAAACATCCCAGCCGTCGACTTCTGTGAAAGGCTATCGGACATCCAAGCCCGGGTGTTGAACCTGAGGGCAACAGGTCGTTTGGACGGCATGAGCTTCGATAGACCCCCGATGATTACCCATACACCCAGCTCTCTGCCAAAGGAAGTTCCACAAGCTCAGGACCAAGCTTTCCAAACACCAATGAGTATGGATAATGGCTCTGGGATTTGTGAGTCTGCAATTATTGGCTACGAAAACGTAGATATCTTGGGTAATCCTCTTATTGGCAGCTTCCTAGATGGAAATCAAGTACAATGGTTGGATGTGTTGTTTACTGAGGATGGAACCCTGAGGGAATTTGCTTCTGAGATTGAAGAACCGTTCCTATTCAGATAGTACACAAATGATATAATGTCCTCGGTGACATTCAGTCAGTAACCATCAGTATACTGATTGCCGTATTAACACTTTGGGATTCTGAAAGCCTCTCGTTGTTGTGCAACTCTACATACGATGTATTTATTTCACTACGTAGCCATTCTCGAGCGTGGTGATTATCCGCCGGCTGAGTTGGTAAACCAGTCATTTCCTGCCGACAACTCATTATTCCCAGTCTCATGAATGGTGGCTCGCCGTAGACACACAGATAGGCTACTGATATCCTCTCTTGCAAGCATAGCTATTGCCATATCCTTTATCACTTATATATTAGGGGACTAGTTTATATCTTATATTTTTCTAGTTCTAAAAGTATTTACTAGCCTTAGAATTCAAAATTTCTATTAATTTAATATATGTAAGTAACTTCTTAACTTTATAGGTTTATATGGGCCTGATCATTAGTCACTTATCTTATGGATAATGCTTTAGAGGTTGCGTTTTGCCAACTTGACGGGCCGACGACCTTGTCTCATCCTAACCTGATTCGATTGAAGTCACATGTAAAGGCAGAAACGTCCAATTGAGTCGCTCCGAACCTTAAATTAGCTCCGACTCTCAGCTCGCTTCGACAACTGCTACACTTTGATGTAACTGGACAGTTGCCTCAAAGATGCTAAGATTCCAGGGACGCAATGCATCGGCTTGCTACAACTGCCATCGCCAAAAGGTCAAATGCACTGGGAGTGAGTGACAGCTGGAGGCGCCGTAATGGCACCTCGGCCAGATGATACCATACTGATGCCCATGTCTGCGTAGAGCAACCATGTCAGCGATGCTCGAAGGGTCAGAAGGCCTGCGTGTACCCTGAAACTCAAGACAGTATAATCCCCATGCCGGAAACATACCTACGGAACCTGGACCGCTCACTGAACGAACTGACCGACGCAATCCGCACGCATCGGTTTCACCAGGCTGACCCCATCTCAGCTAGCAATCCTTGGACTCATGATCGGAGACCCGTTACTCAATGCCAGTCCCAGCCAGAGTACCCGGCTAGACGAGGTGCTCCCGATTCGCTGGTCGAAGATTCGACCGTGGAGGCTTTCATCCGCAGGCTGCGTGAGGCCGTGGGCCAAGAAACCAACCACGCCACACCTATCCCACCACGAGATCACGGAGAGGAGAGATCAGCAACGTTGCGTGCGTAAAGACCTCCGTTTCTTCCCCAGAACTTAAGCAGTGTCTGACCCCGATCCACCTTCAGTGAGCAGGGAAAGCCTATCGCTGCCCCCGTACGAATACGCAACGCAGCTAGTGGCCAGAGCAGAACAAGAGTTCGGTGACTGCCACACCTTTCTTCGCAAGTCGTTTTTAAGGCGGTTTCATGCCACATACCGTGGCCAGCAGTCTGAGACCTATGATAGGAAATGGCTATGTCGCCTCTTCTTCGTTTTGGCGCTCGCGGAATGTACAACAACCACTAAACAGCCGATCCAGCTTACCTCAGACAAAACAGTGGCCCCGGCGACCCAAATGGAAGGTTTTGCTCCATCAGAAAACATGCTGTCTTCTGGAGTGGAGCTTTTCGAGCACGGCCTCACGCTGCTCAACACATCCTATGAGGAACCCACCGTTGACGATGTGGAGGCTTTGAACTTGGCAGTAAATGACTCTCCACATCTTCAATGAGGCTCAAAGTGATCTGACTGTTGCGAAATATAGTCCCACTGCTGCTACATCCTTAACCGCCGCATGTCCGCCTATGCGTACGCCGGACAGAGCGTACGACTAGCCCATTGCTTGGGACTGGACCATCCAGCACCTACGTCCTTGTCCAAACTGGAGCAGGAACACAGGAAGCGGGTCTGGTGGACTGCTTTCTGTGTGGACCGAATGATCAGCACAGAGCTTGCTTTGCACCCTGCATACACTGGTCTTGGCCAAGAGCTTGGCTATCCAGACTCTTCTGGCTTGACAGCTGAAGAAGAGGAAGAGTTCTTTGACCCAGTCTTATTAACAGCATTAATTAAGTTATGCGAGATCAAGACAGATGTTGTGAACACTGTCAGTCGGCTCAAGCATAAAGATATCACAGAGCCATATCAAGTCTTGCGTCAATGTCTACAAGGATTAGACCGATGCGGGAGAGAATTGCCTGAGAGAGTGTTTTCTGGGGGCAGCTCGCTCCCAGAGAACCGCATATGCTCGTCTCTTGCGCTGCGCTACCATCAGGTATGTTATCATATGCCTTTTCCTGCCCCAACTCGCAAACCCCACTCTCATGCGTGTTCACCAGTGTTATATTATGCTTCTCCGGCCTATCCTTCTACATCAATTCACGTTTATGCTCCGTAACAAAATAGTTGTTGCACTATCTGATGAGCTTTACACTATCAACAGCATTTGTCTTCAAGCCGCGCGAAGCAATGCCCGAATTCTGCTCGAGCTGGCCCAAGCAGGAGAGCTCGGTAAGTGCATCCTCAAATTTAGCAGCGACAGTGGAGAAAGCCTCATTAATAACTTATTGCTTCCACAACAGTGAGATACGGCTATTGGGACTCAGCTCACCTCTTCTCGAGCCTCGCTATCCTCACTATCGCTCAATCCATGCGCAACAACCAGCCCGACGCCTTTAGCTGCACCAGAGAGGACATGTCGCGCGACGCGGACACGTATAGCAAAGGGCGGAATGTACTCGTGCACATGGCGTCCACAGGGAACATGGCATCAAGGCAGCATCTCAGCATGCTTGAAGAGGTCGAACGTCACGGCACTGTTCTGTCAGCTAGCCAGCTGACACTGCCGTTCAGTCAAAGAACTTACCCGAAGATTGCGAACAAGGTGCGCACCGCGTCTGGGTCGGTCTTCTGGCATTGGTTCGTGCCGCCTCCATGATATGTTGCTATGAGTAGACATTTCGCATCAGCTTACCAGTTTTTCATGCAATTCGCTACTGCCTGGGACACCACGACCGAGAAACTACTTACTGCCGAGCGTGAAGAGAGCTGATCCTGGCTCCATCTCTGCGTACGTGCATTCCTCGACTTTAGGGGCGCGATCAGGACCCCACAAGTGGCTTCCAGGAATAACGGCGGTAGCCTGTATGTCCCATTATCGCGTCAGTCAAAGTGATTGAAGCGAAGAGGAGCTAGGGCGTCCAACTTACGCCGTTCTTGTACGTAGCCCTCGAGCCCGCAATCAAGCAGCCGACCATGGGGGTGAAAAGGGGGTTCTTTGGGTCATGCAAGCTGCCGGTGCCGTAGTTGACGTCGTCCTGAATTTTGATCAGCGACAATGGAAAGGAATGGCAATTGGGAAGTCAAACACCAGCTTACCCTGTGTAGTGCTTGTCTCTCGGCCCCCGGGACCAGCCGGATGGCGGCCGTTGAAGACAGTATGTATCCGCTCTTCCTGGTTGTCTTGTTTGCCCCGTTGAAGCCCACGAACTCTCCGCTGCAGTGGTCTCTGATTTAGCTTCAACACCGGAATTTCGTTCAGTAGACCTTACTTTAAGAAACGAGCCATGACGCCCTGCCAGATATTCAGGCGAATGATCTTGATGATTTGCTCTGGCATCTTGGCCAGGAGACCCTACATGCATCGCTCGTGTTAGAATTGCACTCAAAACTAGATGAAATGCGTGTGGTGTATTGTACGCACATAGGCACGCTGGGAACCCTCTGGGAAGAAGTCATCCCCAAGGTCCTTCTGCGCGGACTTGGGGTCATACATCTTTCCACCAGAAAAGAATGGTTCGACTTTCGAATGAATTTGTTAGCACACCATGTTTTTGCCAATCAGGGGTGGTCATCCAGCTTCAGAACTCACTTGCACTCATTGAATCGTTCAAGAGCTCGGGTTCGAGGAAGTTGGACACAATTACACCACCGTCTCGAGCTATAGCGTCCAAGATCCTGTCCAAGGGCTCAGAGGCGTCAATGGTAGTGAGTCTGGGCGCCATTGCTAGTTTGAGGAATTGGAAAAGATGGGTATTGAGTATTAGAGAGGGAGAGGGACGAGGAGGCAAATACGGTCAGAAGAGTTTCAGCGCCTCTTCCAGGAACGTCGATGCTGCGACTTGTGCCAGCATGTTGTCTCTACTTTATTCTTTTTATAGCTAGAAACTCACAGTGATCAACTGCGGTAAGTCTCAAAGGCAGTCTGTGTGTGCGTGCGTGTAGCCCCTGGGAAGCGGGCGACGTGATATGTCGGCGATGCGCCGTAGCTGCCGACGTATAGAATCTTTGCTGTGATTGGATGCGCGCCTTGGATTGAACCCCTTCTAACCTAGCGTAACCCAGATCGATCTGAACCAGGGAAGGGATCCGCTCATCGGGACCCACCGCCGTAGCGGCCGACGTTAGGTCAGCTTGACCAGTTGTAGGAGAACGCTCACGATAGGCAAAGCGATCCTTGGCTTCCACCTACACATCCTGGAAACGCCCCCCACAGACTACCCTAAGAATATCAAGTTCGTGGCATACGAACTTCCATTACGGCCGATGCCTGGCTAGTTAAGCCTTAACCGTAAGGCGGTAGCGCAGTGCAGTGCAGAGTGTAAAGTAGCCCAGCCATCCCTTTCTTTCTCTTGTTGCCGCGAGACATAAAAGGATTATGTGCCGCTTGCTGTAAATTGTTTTCCTCTGTGTCAATCCCAAACGTTCTACCTGCCTGAAGCCCCCAGCTCCCCAATACCTCTTACCTACCTACGTGTAGCGCAATGGAGCAAACCCCAAGTTCTCCTGATATCGTCCAGGACATCAACAAGAAGGAGGATAGCTCAACTTACCAAGAACGTGTATCCATAAGTAATGGGCAAATGGTAAGCCTACCCTCGTCTTTCATCGACTTGAATCGGCCTGTTTGACAAAACGACGTTGCGTAAAGAGCGACAATATGGCTCCCAACACGGACATGGAAACGGCGATCCAGCATTCAGTCAACCATCGCAAGTTGAACTCGAGGCAGATCCAGCTGTTTGCCGTCGCCGGTGCTATCGGCAAGTAAGTCATTCTTCCTCTGAATCACACATATCAGCTTTGCTAACGGGAAACTTCTTTACTGTTGCAGCACTCTCTTCGTGAGTATCGGCAAAGGCCTTCTCGCCGGGCCACTCGCTCTACTTGTTGGCTTCCTCCTCTGGGGCTCTGTCATCTTCTGCATGGCGCAGTGTCGTAAGGGGCTCCCATGCGTATCTCAGCATGCTTTTGGGCCTACATGCTGACTATGTGTGCTCGGTACAGAGATCGAGATCGTGTCGCTGTTGCCCATCGATGGCGCTCCCATCCGCCTCGCTGGGCGCATGATCGACCCAGCCGTCGGAGTGGCTGCCGGGTGGAATTACTTCGTGAGTCTCAGTCTGCTTTAATTAATCATGGGGTCCTCTTCGACAAGGTCACAAGATACTCATAGTGTATTCTAGTTTGTGATGATCTCATACGTCATGTTCGAAGCGACTATTATAAACACCATCGTCACCTACTGGGGCTACGACCAGTCGCCTGCCATTCTCATCTCAGGTATAGAATAATGCCTACTCCGTGGTGTCGATCGCCGTCATGAGCTGACATTATGACAGCCACGCTGCTGTTCTTCTTCTTGATTAACGTGTATCGAGCAGATCTCTTTGGCGAGTTTGAATGTAGCTATCCCCCTTCTTGACTTTGCTGTTCCTGTTCTTGTTGTACTGACCTCCTCTCCCCCGAACTCAGTCTGGGTGGCATTTGTCAAGATCCTCCTTGCCATCGGTCTCATGCTGTTCACTTTGACTGTCATGCTGGGCGGGAACCCCCTGCACGATCGTTTCGGCTTCCGGTACTGGCAGAACCCGGGGCCTTGGGTCGGCAACACGGCGCCGACACGCCTGCAGTCATTTGTTAACGGCGTCAACGTTGCCGGATACTGCATAGGAGGACCGGAGTACCTCTCAATGGTAGCCGGCGAGTCCAAGGATCCCCGACGCGTTATTCCGCGCGCCTTCAGGACCATCATCTACCGCCTGATCATCTTCTGCATCGGCGGTTGCATCTGCGTGGGCATCCTCGTGCCATCCAACGACCCGAAACTGACGGCAGGCACCGGGGGCTTTGCGGGCGGCTCGCCATATGTCATCTCCATGCAGCGCCTTAACATACCCATTATGCCTTCTATCGTTACCTGCTGCCTGCTGACATTCGTTGTCTCCGGGGGCATCAACTTCACCTTCAACGCCTCACGGGCTCTGCATGCCCTGGCACTGGACGGCCAGGCGCCGAAATTCTTGCGCCGCCTAAACAGGCACGGCGTTCCGGATATGGCCGTCATCGTAGTTATCCTGCTCTCTTGCCTCGCCTATCTGGCATTGGGGTCTGGCAGCGCGAAGGTGCTCAACTGGCTGTTGAATTTCAGCACCGCGTCCGCCATGTTCTATTGGACCATCATGTCTATGACATGGATCCGCTTCAACTCCGCCATGAACGCACAAGGCATCGACAGGAAAACCTTTCTGCCCACCGTGTCACGATGGCAGCCCTTTGCGGGGTACTGGGCTTTCGGCTGGTCGTTTCTCTTCCTTTGGGTTCAGGGCTACGCCGTCTTCCTCCATGGCAACTGGCAGGTGTCGACCTTCATCTTCAACTACGGCATAATTGCCTTTGCAACCGTGATTGGCATTATTTGGAAGCTCGTCAAGCGCACTCGGTTCCATCGCAGTAAGGAGATCGACCTCCATTCGGGGCTCGACTTCTTCGAGGCCTTGTCGGATCATTACCGCCGCGAGCGCGAGGGTGCACCGCAGAACCTCAAGGACAAGGTCTTTGCGAAGCTGTTCTAAAGATCTCAAAACGCTTTGATGTTTGTTGGTTCCGGCATACGCAGGAACTCGGCCTTTTGTAACCTCACACAGCCTTGTCGAATCCCCTTAGGGAGTTGCGGAGGCATTGGCCCAGTTGTTAGGTAGATGAATAAATTTCGCAAGTTAACCAGTCTTTGCTGGATGAAAGGAAGCATAAAATCGCTAAGGCATGGGGCGAGGCAAATGTGGATGATGAGAAAGGGGGGCATCGTAAGCAGTTGTGGCTTAAGCAAATGAGAGTCGACACGATACAGGAGGTACCCCTTTGGGAGTCCAAAATCCTCATCCCTACTATACCGCAGGATAATTAAATGCGGCCGTTCACTAGGCCCGTATCAGTTTAGACAGATCCTTTGTTTCAGGGCGAGCAGATTAGCCTTGAGCTTCCAAGATTGCTATTCGACATTGGCTCGCTAGATTACTGAGTGATATGCTTAGCTTTCCGCACGGCAAGACAGAAATTGCCGTCCTGGGTATTCTTTCGCTGCACGGAAAGAGAGAGAATAACTTTGCTAGTTGGCCCTCGTCGTATCTCACTCGAGACTTCATTTGCCGAAAGTCCCGGTAGCTCACCATCAACTCCTGCCGGAAGTTCTGCGATGATACTCTTGTTGTTGGACGGCATATCTCGCTTGGTCGGGCACTTAGAAATCACGATACTAATGAAGCATGATGTGACAGCAGAGGATAGATATCAAGAACTCGGATCTAATCCATTGTTTTTCCAGTCCAGCATAGACCCGAATGACAGACTTTGCCACTTCTTGGAAGATTTCATCACTGTTCTTGTACCTACACAGTCCTGCTGTTGAGAGGGTTGAATTCTAATTTCTACCTGTCTGTCAGAGGGGAGGGACAACGGTATTTATATCCAGTCTTCTGACCTGTGAGTCATTGCCTTAGAAATTACTCTTCAAATTTAAGAAGGTTCATGTATAGCTTTTATGGTTTTGTGTTACCAATGGATCAGGGCCAGGCTCTCGCACACTCCAAAGCTTCATGATGGTACTTCGGTACTAGAGGATATGACACCTTAAGATACTATAGTCAACAAAATTTGAGATACATATTCTTGAATACATTTTCAGAGATAGCATGGCAGCCCCTTAAGCGCCACAGCATGGCATGGTTGACTGAGACCTTAACCGTGACAGGGACTGGCTCAGTGCAGGATCACAGAAAGATCGATAGCGAAAGTACCATGTACGAACTAAGCAGAAGAAAACCTCTATAATCTTTAAGCTTTTAATCATAAGATGATAGATTAGGAAAGATTCGGAGTTTGCTGCTGAGACCCGTGACTGAAAGCTTATCTCTCAAATCCCAATTTGGAATATCTGGGAATATTTTCAAGATCAGTATTTAAAACATTTGATCTGCTAGATATAGGATGGAAATGGATGTCATATGCATGGATGCAATCGAGACTTGAAAAGGGTTGTGTAAATGCGTAATGTCTTATCTTCAGATAATAGCGCAGCCCAGACGCCGATCATTAACGTTCCATCATTGTTCCATGCATTTAAAGTGGATCCGAATGATAGCAGGATAAGATAAGTGGTGCTGAATACTGAGGCGTTGATGGCAGATTCCAAGACACGAATTCCATCAATCAATGAGCCAGTAAACATCCTCTTGATGGCTGTAGATGAGAGCAAGTTTGAAGCACTGAATGAAGATAGCGATAGTACGAGGTAATTTCTCAATAGCCGAGCTGAACAAAAAATGACGTCTCACGGCATTTAGTTCTAGAAGCAGCCCGGCAAGTTAAAAGTTGCCGGTTCCCTGAATCATGCCCCATCGGCAAACCCCTCACCAACCGACGCCAGCTCCACCAAGACAGGCAGGTCAACCAGCGATCCCCGGCCCCAAATCCCTGCCATGATGATTCTGGGGTTACAGCACGAGATAGTTCTTGTTACCAAATACAAATCCCACTCCAAGATCCGGGGTAAACCTCCGTGCGGAGATAAGACTCCTCGTTCTTAAATTGACTGGGTCCCATCACTCAACTTTTCTCCATCATCATCATCTAAAACTCATCCGACAATCTTTGGT
Organism: Fusarium oxysporum f. sp. lycopersici 4287; assembly: GCF_000149955.1. Lineage (NCBI taxonomy): Eukaryota > Fungi > Ascomycota > Sordariomycetes > Hypocreales > Nectriaceae > Fusarium > Fusarium oxysporum. Next base: position 470,962 of record NC_030987.1, read on the forward strand.
TCAAGAGATTCGCCACTATGACTTCAAAGCCGGATATCCTTCATGACAAGGAGATTGAGGAGCAGCGCACTGTTCAAGATGAGATTTATATCGATCCAGTTGCTGAGAAGGCGCTTTTGCGAAAGCTTGATATGTGGATTGTTCCACCTGTGATGCTTCTCTACCTTCTCAGTTTTCTGGACCGTGTGAATATCGGTAATGCGCGACTCTATGGCATGGAAGAGGATCTGGGTTTGGTGGGCGATCAGGTGAGTACCCACCGATGAAAACTCGATGACTATACTAACAGATGCAGTATCAACTTGCGGTCTCGGTTCTGTTCGTCACGTACATCGCTTCTGAGCTTCCATCGAACCTCGTCATCAAGAAATTCAGACCCTCGCGATGGATCGCCTTCATCACCACAGCCTGGGGTATCGTCGCCACACTCACTGGTATCGTACAAGGCTTCAAGGGCCTGGTCGCATGCCGCGTTATTCTTGGCGCGCTTGAAGGCGGTCTCTTTCCTGGTCTTACGATTTACCTCACCATGTTCTATACCAAGCGCGAATACGCGCTTCGAATCGGTTATCTCTTCGTCAGTGCCGCCATTGCAGGTTCCCTCGGTGGGCTGCTCGCTTACGGTATCGGTCACATGGATGGCGTTGCGGGATTACGAGGCTGGCGATGGATTATTATCATCGAAGGAATTCCGACATTCGTCCTAGGAATTGCTGTTTGGTTCTGGCTTGCAGATGACCCCGATTCAGCTCATTACCTCACCATCAACGAACGCGAACTCATCGATGCACGAATGCGACGACAAATTGGTCACACCAAGTCTTCGGATCAGATGCACAAGGCCGATGTTTACGCTGGTCTCAAGGACTGGAAGATCTGGCTTTTCTGCATTGGTCAGTTTGGAGGAGATACTATTCTCTACGGATACAGCACCTTTTTGCCAACCATCATCCGTGGACTGGGAGACTGGAACAATGCTCAGGTCCAGGCCCTCACGATTCCTTGCTACGCTATGGGGGCGATTACCTACTTAGTTGTGGCATGGTTCTCTGATCGAACCCAACGACGAGCTGTTTTTACAGTCATCCTTGGCCTTGTTTGCGCAATCGGGTACGCTCTGCTCGTCAGCCCAGCTCCATCGGGAGTCCGCTACTTTGGTTGCTTCCTCGCCGCGATGGGACTATATGTCATCGTCGGTTTGCCTCTGGCTTGGCTTCCTAGCAACAACCCGCGTTATGGAAAGCGTACTGTCGCCACTGGTCTGCAGCTCACCATTGGTAACTCTGCCGGAATCCCAGCTCCATTTGTAAGTACAGCCCATTCCCTTCCAAAGAGTCTCAGCTAACCCGACATCAGTTGTACAAAACTCACGAGGGTCCCCGATTCGTCAAGGGTCACGCCGTTTCTATGGCCTTGGTCGCCATGTCTTCATTGATCTATATGGCTTTCTGGGCTTGGTTCCGTCGCCAGAATAAGAGAAAGGTAGAGGGTAAGGAGGATCACAGGATTCAGGGACTGACTGAGGAGGAAGCTGAGGAGCTTGGAGAGCATAACCCAAGATTTCACTACACCTACTAAGAGGCTTCTAAAACCAAATCCAGTTATTCTGGATATTTGTTTAACCATCAAGATTTTGCTCTATATATATTTGTATTCTTTCAAGTCAGAAAAGAAATAACCGTGTAACCTCTACATTACAATGCGGCCCGTTTAAGCCCATGGTGGCTATGGATCTGGGGGGCCTCAATATTTTGTCTTCGGCCAACCAACTTGCTTATTTCAACTGTCGGCTACGCTGAGCGACCAACAAGCCAGGTTCACCTATTGGTCAACCTTTTGATTCTGCCCAAGGCTTGTTTCCAATAAATCTCAATGAGGCTGTGCCATTGTCTGACGTCTCAATTTGGAAGTATGCCTTGCTCATAATCTCCACCTCCACATCTGTTGCTCTTCCATCTCGCATTTCCAAACTCACCGCTTCCATCTTCTTCCATCTTTAATAGAACTCATTAGAGTATTCGTGTTTTCATCTCTTGGAATGATATCTCCCGCTGAGCTATCATAAACTTACCACATTATTAATCACCGGTGCCATGGAAGTAGCTGGCCTCACCATCGGGGCCATGGCCCTAGTCAGTTTGTTCAAAGATTGCGTCGACCTTTTTTCCATGATCACAGCAGCTCGTGACTTGGGAAAAGATGCAGCCATACTGGACACAAAGCTCGATGTTGAGAGGATGCTATTTCTCCAATGGTCTGAGCGGGTCGGCCTATTAAAGCAGGACTCTACGAACACGCTATCTTGCGATGAGGATACCCGACAGATTGTTTCGCGCGTGCTGGAAAGCGTCAAAATTCTGTTAAGCGAAAGCAAGGCTTTGCAAAGAGACTATGGTCTCAAGAAAGTCGATGTTACCAAGCATATCACCGATCACACCCTCATTGAATCGACAACGGGCTACAAAGGCGCCAGCTCTCATCGATTCGCAAGGTTCCTCAAGCAATTTGAGGCGCTCGAGATCCAGACCACAGATACCGATCTGCAAAGCATGTTCAAAAGAACTACCAAGAAGTTCCGTTGGGTCATCGTCGACAAGGACAAATTTAACTATCTCATCGACCATCTCTCGTACTTCAATACCTCTTTGAATAATCTTGTTCCGATATCGGTAAAATTTGAAGAAACCCCCTGCGAGAATGATTTGATTCACATCAAGGATCTTGCCGAACTTGACTTGGTCATACAAGCAACAGCAAATACACGGCCAAGCGTCAGCAAAGCAGCAACTACTGCTAAGTCTGCCCTTATCCAGTCCCGTGTTGTACGGTCTCTCTGGTTCCGCTCGTCCGACGACCGAAGAATCAATATTAAGGACCCTCACTTCAAAACTTTACAGTGGGCTCTTGATCCCCCTAGCGATTATCTCCAGTGGGATGATCTGAAGACCTGGTTACAGAGCGCATCTGGACTATACTGGCTCTCTGGAAAAGCCGGGAGTGGCAAGTCAACTCTGATGAAATACCTTCATCAGCATGATCAAACACATGTTCTCCTTCGAACCTGGGCTAATGGTTCAGAACTAATATACGCAAATTTCTTCTTCTACGCTCTCGGAAAGTTCGAGCAAAAGTCACAGTCTGGGCTTTTACGAAGTTTGCTCTACCAGATTTTGGAGCATGACCCAAGTGCCACTGAAAGCGCTCTCCCATATATGTGGCGTGAAGCCTGCTACAGTCAACAAAGCTCTCTGAACGTTGAAGTTCCATCTGTTGCTGAAATGACAGCCGCTTTGAGAAGTTTATGCTCAAGGCTTCATGCCGATAAAAAGATATTCTTCTTGATAGATGGAATTGATGAATATGAAGGGAAAGATCTCGACGTTGCAAGATTAATCAGCGAGCTTGAATCGTTTCCGAATGTCAAGATTCTAGTCTCGAGTAGACCTCACCCGGCATTTTTCACTGCATTTTCTCGAAAGCCAATGATGAGCCTTCAAGACTTGACGAAACACGATATTGCTACCTATATCGACGATACCGTGGCTTCCCACCCTTACATGGTGACATTATCCAAACTCTCACCCCTTGAAACTGGAGCCATTACGCAAAAGCTTGTTGAAAAGGCATGCGGAGTTTTCCTCTGGGTCGTTGTCGCTTGCCAGTCGGTCATCGAGGGGTGTGATGACTTTTGTACCATAGCCGAGCTTAAAGAAAGAGTTGATGAGTTACCCAAACAGATTGAGGATCTCATTGAGCACATACTCGAGAAAATCGATCCAAGATGGAAGCAAGAAGCTATGAAGCTCTTACAACTTGTTTATACCAATGAAGGATGCGAGCTAGCTGATCCTATTCCAACCCTGGGTCTGCATCTGACATACGAGCAAGGCCTCGGCCGAGACACCAGTTTATCAGGACTAAAACTCGCACCGGTTCCTTCCGCAGAGATGGAAGCCCAGTGCCGAATTATGGAGGGCCGAATAAGGAGTCGGTGCTGTGGCTTACTCGAAGTCCGAAACGTTGACCTCTTTGATGAAAGGATTGAAAAATGCACTGTCGGATTCATGCACAGGACTGTATACGACATGTTGTTACAGCCAGACGTCTCGAACCGCCTCTTCAGAGACCTTGAAGGCGAAGACTTCAATAGCTACGCAGTCTTGTCCGAAATTTGGTGTCGAATGATCCACACCAATTCAGATTTTGAAGAGATATTTATCAATGCTTTGCGTCCTGTCAACTGTGGAGACATAAGTGGATGTCGGCCTGAGATCACAGTCCATCTTCTTTCAAGGTTGCAATTTCTCTTTGCACAATGGCATGTCGACAGTACTTCGTGGTCGCCACCAGAGTATCGGCGATATCTACGACATGACAAAGCATGCCGCAGACACTGCGATGACTTGTCGGTGGCTTTCTCGCTTGCTCTCGAGATTGGCATGTATAATGTTGTTCGCTTTGTCTTTGAGAACAAGGATTCATTGGAGTATTTGTTGTTCCGTCCGCCAAACATAAAATTACTAAGGGACTGTCGAGATGAACAGACTGCAACCAGTTCTTGTCACCAATTTTACTGTCAAGATGATGGACAGATTCTGCAGACCAAATACCCATTGATCTATATCGTTATCAATAAGCCACTCCCAGTGGGATATAGAGATAGTCTTGACCGTGGCGAATCGGACGACCCTTCTCTGATGCAGCTTATCTTGACTATGGATGCGGATTCACAGGATATCAACAAGGGGGCGGGGATAAGTCAGCCAGCGACATTTTTGGGTGCGGAGCTAAGCCTTCAGAGTCTCGATTCGATTGAAATTGCCAGGATATTCCACACAATAGACGCGTATGCCGGGTTCGACCATGCAAACCGAGAGGGATGGAGGGAGGTGAAAAGTCTGTGTGAAGGACAGCTGCAAGACGCTTCCTTTGGACGCAGGAGACTAATAAAACAACCCTTGGGAATGGAACCGGAGGTGAGGAATTCGAAACGGGGGCTTACTACAGACGACTATATACATCCTTTAAGGAAAAGACAGAGGTAGTTAGTCCAAGGCTAATAACGCTGTATGAGATTGATTGATAGTTAAAGCTTATGACATCTCAACGAGACATATCAAGCTAGCACACTCAGAAATCCCAGTTAAGTCAAGTTTTTAGAAGGTAATATGTACATAACCTCAATAAAGATAAAACTCCTAAATTAAACATAATAATAAGATACTAATTATTGTTATCGAGGCCTTTACTCTACTAGGCTCAACTATGTACTGGACGCTGAGAAGCTATGCTTAGGCAGCATGACTAAATTGAATATAACGATTAGTTGCTCTTGGAAGAGATCATAATAACCCGTGCCATTGGCTTTGTTTCTAAGTTGATATCCTCTCTAGATCACACCTTCCATTTCGAGCAGCATAAGCTACAGCGATGAACCTATCTGAACCCCTGCCAAGCTTCGCTAAATACGAAAACATCACCCACTTATTATGCGACTAGCCCCCAATACCCGCAAGCGGGCCGCTTATTCGATTGATTCTAGAACACCTCTGAGCTGAACAGAGTTTGCTTTGTAAGGCTTTAAATCACCCAAACGAGCAATATAAATTATCGTTTGGCCTGTTGTGAGTTGTCCCTTTGGCGTCGGCCGCTGCGGCTGAATTGTGAAGACCTGTAATGGCTCTATCTTACGGATACACGGCATCTTTTGTATATGATTCCTATGTGTATCTCACGGATATGCGGCATCTTATGTATGTAAGGCGATGTCAAGGTTGATAATATCGTGGTAAGCTTCAAAGCCTGTTGAGATGTCGCTCAAATGGATATAATGTTTGCCACATAGATATTAGTATATATAGAGAACACTAGTCTATGCAGAGTACCAGACTTTCAACTCCATCTTAAGAAACAACAGTTGCTTCAATCCATTACAGTTCAATAATCATGTTGTTCCTCAGTACTTTGGTTCTATCTTTTGTAGCAATCGGGTATGCCACGCCTCTTGCTATCAGGCTGGACAACACCGAGCCTCCGGAGAACGCTACATTCGTCCAGTGCGTCGAAGGCACCACGGACCCCATCTGCCTCAAGATTCGTGGACCATCTTCCGATGTCATCACGGAGATCGTTCACCCAGATGGAACCGTCGAGATCCACCGCAACAAATACACCCGCGAGCAACTGAAAGACATCCGTCTTCAGAACAAAGTCAAGAGCGTCAAGCACAAACCCGGCCACACTGTCCGCGACGGATCTGCTGCATTCATCAGCGACCTCACGAAGAGAGAGTCTGGCCCTCGAATCTGCAAGAGCGAGACCCAGCGGTGGTGGGATCAGAACGACTGGGGCTACTGGTACCAAGCTTGGCACCAAGTTGGCAACTGCTTCTACTGCAATCAGTGTACTGAGGCCATTGCAGTTGGCTTCTCCGTTTCTCAAACATGGACTGTTGGATTGAGCGCCAAGTTTGGTGAAGTCATCGAGGCATCTTTTGAGTTCTCATGGGGTGAGACGCACACTCTGACCGATACCCGAACATGCCAGTGGAACAATGTTCAGTCGGGGTGTCATTCTATTTGGTACCAGCCCTTGATGTCTTATCACAATGGATACGCGAACTATCAGACACATACGCACTGTGGCGCTGGTCAGGGCCAAGGAGCCTCAGATTCTTATTACGACCATAATTATGCGTATGCCAACGTCAATCAGATCGGCAACAACAATGGTGTCAACCAGGGCAATCTGGGGTGTGACAGTGGTTGTCAAGGTAATGATCACAGGCAGTGCCAGTACGGAAACAATGGTGGTTCTCTTTGGCCCAATGCCAACTAGGAAAAGCCCAGAATCGGGTCATGACAGAGAGAAAAACTTACTCAACCTTTCGAGCTTATCAAAACATTACAATACTTTGCTACAGAGGTATTCCTATTGTTAGGTTGAAATAGATTTATTTAGAACCTTGATAGTTTACAATCTATAAGAGGACAAAGATCAGAGGTGCATCAAGTGAGGCTGAGCATGCAGGTGATTTCTATTAACAATCTCATGCAGTTTGTTATATTATTAATAAATTGAAGGGTGAAGGATTGGCTTGGCGTAAGACCAACTGCTACCTTAGACGTCAAAAGTTCGGGCTTTTATGAATTTCCAGGGGCTTCTGTCTTACATACATCTGCCGGACCCCACCCATGTCCAGGCATCATTGGCGAGCTGGCGAGTCATGATCTGGGGAAGCGCCCAATCTTATGCTCTAGCGTGACTCTGGTGTGATGGAAATAACAATCAACAAGCCCTCCACGGAGCACTTGGGATTGTTTAAGCTCTTGGCGACATGTTAATTAGCAACCTGTTTCGTTACAGGGGTCCATGGTCGATTTATAAAACACGCCGAACTACGGATAGACGGGAAGACTAGTTGTGCCGACTACTCCTAGATTGGTTGGGGGCTGCTAATTACAGGAGGGCAAACTTAGCCGCCCTTAAGTATCTACACAATAGCTACAGCTAGTTATGCTTATTTCCAACTTCAATTATGACGAAGCAATATGGGGTGATTATCTTTTCAGCCGCAGGTCTCAGCTGCAAATGGCACATCCAGCTACGACTCTATTTCCTCTTGTATTGAATGCCTATTGCAGTGCTAGTCTGCCCACCTCAGTACCGAGTCATTCCCATTGGAAACATAAAGTCCTTGGCTTTGGAAAGCATGTATCTTACAATACCCTGTTACGGATCCAAATCCTGGCCTGGTCCCGGGCCGCGTTAATTGCGATAGCCACGCCATCTCCATAAAAGTCCCCCACCTCAACGCCTTATAGCCTTACACGCTGGGATCAATTGGATCATCACAGTGGCTGTAAGCTTGGGCCAGGAATCCTTTGCAATCCTCAATGTACCACAAGTCTCCATAGTATACACATGAACTCCAATAGTGCTGCGATGCCAAGCCTCATCTCGCCAAACGTTCATGTCAGCTGCCAAGCTCAAGTTCAACACGGTACCAAAAAGGCTGAACCATGCAATAGTTAGAATATATATATGCCCTCTCTTGCTCAATGAAAAAGCTTGAGACAAGTCTTCATCGGCTCAGTTCGCTATACCTCCCCACAGGTCAATCTATCTCCCACAAAACATCTTCACCATGAAGACCACCACCGCCCTTTTGGCTCTTGCCGCTGCGGCAGAGGGTTCACCCCTGTTCTCCAAGCGGGATGCGAATGATATCTTCAACGACAAGCAGAAATTCTGCAAGGGATGGGACCTGAAGACCGTCGAGGGCGTCGACAAGCTTTGGGAAGACACAGCTGCTGGTGTATCCCTTGAGCTATTCATCAAGAGCCATTGGGGTAAGCATCTTGCTCCTTCACCTACACCCAACTTGACAATAAAATGCTAACTTTCATACCCCCAGAGCACCAGAATAACTGGGTCAAGAATCTGGAAGATCAGGTCATGGGGGGCACTGATGGCAAGTCTGGTGCTAGCGGCTGCGCTCTCATCGGAACCAGCTGTAACCCCATGGGCGGCATCGGCTGCGAAGAGCAGTTTGACAAGTACGGTAAGACATTTGTGGGCAAGAACTCGTACTGGACCTTTCAAGCTGTCAAGGGCATGCATGGCAAGTTTGCCGAGTTGCATCGTCAGTTGACCACTGAGACTCTTGTCAATGGCCTCAAGATCGGGCAGATGCTCAAGGACTTTAGCGGAAATGAGAATGGAGGAGGCAATATGAAGGGCTGGCTTTCTGCAGCTGCAACTATGGGTAATGCACTTGGCGGCCTTGTTCCGGGAGTGGTAAGTTACCCTTTCTGTCCTGTTCCAATCTTTTTGTTACTGACCATCACCAATACAGGGCTCTGGTATCTCTGCCGGTATGGGTATTCTGGCAGGTATCATGTCCGGTCTCTCCTTGGGCGATGATGAGGATGATGGTGCTGCTACTATATCAGCTGGCCTTGCCGACCTCTTTAAGTCCGCCTCAGTCAAGCTCGAGGATACCCTCCGAATCGCTACCGGAGGCGGTAGAAGCGACGATGAGTACAACTCTCTCCCCGCCCCCAAGTGGGACACATACGAGACCAAGATTGCCAAGTTCTTCAACGGCGGCTGGTTCCTTCTCGACGATGACGTCGAGACCGTGCGCGTTACCCTGGGCTCTATCACCAACAACATCCAGAAGAAGGTCGCCAACGACGTTATGAAGGCCTCCAAGCTGCACCTTGTCGCTGATAAGCTCGGCGGTAAAGATTCTCGTGAGGATTGCGGTTTTTCCACTGGTCGACAGTGGCTGCCGCTCCGTGATGGTGAGGAGTACTGCTGGTACATCATGCGAAATGATCCCAACCCCATTCGTGAGGGAGAGTGGACCGAGGTTGGTGCTGACATCTACGAGAAGATGGCTTCGTTTGGTCTTGGTGATCGCGAGACTTACTACAAAGCTGTTATCGACTGCGCACTGAACAAGGGCGACAGTGATGAGGTTGACACTAGCAACCTTGTTCAGGGAGAGATTCCCCGATGTTTCTTTAACTTGCCTGCTGTGTTTGTTGAGCATGACAGCTCTACTGGCTGCGGAAGCCCCTTCGACAGACAGGACTGCGACTACCGCAAGGGCACTCCTCTTAAATGAGCTGGAAGAAACACTCGTTGTTAAATTTCTGCTACCTATATATCATACTTTTAGGAGATGAGGAGGATGACATATGTACATATTTATTCAGGGCCCTTCTTATACATAACGTCTTATTTTTATTTGATACATTCTTGTACAACAAACCCAAGTTCCCAACTGTAAGATTTCTCTAATCGTAAGCGCAAATATCAATGAATTCATACTGACATCTAACTCGTTCCTGCCAGTACCTTATTCTGGTCATAGCCTCATTTCCAGAAACATGAGATAAGCAGGCATTTCATGTGTTGAATGCAAGTTCCTTTTGAGTTGAGAGCAAAGAGTGGCCATTCCATCTCCTTTCTTACACAATCGCCGTAGTGGCACAGCAGCAACATCCATAGCAATCGTATCGACTTATATGTAACGAAGACGCCCTGTGCACTTTCCTATCAGGCCAGAGTCCGGCTCAGTCTGCGCCACCGAATAAGCGACGAGGCGAGAGACTTTACCAAAGCGCCGAGCCTGCCGTCCCTATAAGGGGCTCTTGGTGCACACTTAGAATCCAAACAGGTAGATCAAAGGAGGGACGACGAGCTCCGCAGCAGCAGCAATCTTGAGCCACGATGGAGTCCAGCCCAGACTCAACCCTGAAGTCAAGCGGCCAATACCAGCCAAGAACATGGCAGTTCCGAGCAAAGAAAGAGGAATCTTTCTCACCTGGAGATTACTACTCGCCCACCAGAGTATCATTCCATATCCACTCCAAATTGCTCCCAAGAATCGAAGCTGGTTGTCCACGAAGGCCAGGGTTGGGGTTGGGAGGAGAGCTCGCTCTGATTCGGGTATAATGAATTTATGGCCGGTGATCAGATCGACTGTTCCGGTGAACATTGAGAATACAGCGAAGATCTTCAATCCGCCAGCGAGAAATTTTGAAGAGCCGTATTCGGACATGGTTTTTGAAAAATATTGCTGGTTTTATATGGTAACAAATATGATTTTAATGAACATGAATTGAACACAAACTTCACTATTAATTACGACTCTGAACTTCCCTTATACCCAAAGAATGTGTTTCGGGCACCCTGGGTTGATAAGCCTTATTTGCCATGCTTACACGTTATGCTGACAGCCCGGAAATCCCGTCGGCATCGTAACGTATCCCGAGAGATGACAGCTTTTTCCAAATTGGGACCATTAAGCGCCAGGTCCCACAATATACTTACTCTTTAAGTCAGCACGTCCTTCAGAGTCATAAAAAGCCAGTATATACCTCGATCAGCATCGGGGTTCTTATGAAAAGACACTGTCACTTGATCACTCGGACGGGAAGACTTACAAGCCGACGACCGAGTTAACAATTCCGATCGTTGAAGGCCATCCTTTACCAAATTTATCAGCTACTGACCCAAGCATGAGCGGAAGAGAAAAGCACTGCATGCTGTGCGAGGTATACCAAGGCTCCCAGCATGAATGCCAGGTGTGTCACCCCTCCAACAACGATCGGCGTTGCGAAGCTCTCTCCCAAATATGAACAATCAAACTTTCCCATATTATCATAATCTTAAATCTGATAAAAGATGGAGGGTTGAAGAAGAGATACAAGCTAGGGATTTCGGTAAGAGAAAACAATAGGCATCATCGGCGAGGGACTGTATGTATATCCACTTCGAGACTTCAACCCCTAGAAGCTGACTCGGCGTCAGTGCCACGACTATCATCACCTGATTCAGGTCAAACCCAACGATTCCTCTTCGGCCCGCGACCGAACAATTACTCCGGCCAGACTAATAGCCTTCCTAATTCCTGTTGGCTTGAACCTTTTTACTAAGTTAACATTAGAACCAATAACCTTTTAGAAAAAACCATAATCCAGCAGCAGTGGTCTACTACGATGATCACCAAGGAAAGTCTTCATCGCAACGGAGGCACAGAGTGGCGAGACCAAAAGTATTCATCATCATTATGAGTTTGAGAGGATTTCAGTCCATACTGCGGGGAGGGATGTTAAGTTCTGCGTCGTGATTGTAAGCTCTCAGCCACAGGCCTCAACGACAAATAACACATCCGGCTCACTATTTAGACATTCCATTACAATGTATGACCAATTGCTACGGTATAAATACTGATTGGGAAACCTAGAATATAACTCTTTTGCGGCGGGGGTTGAAAAGTATAAGAAGGGCCAGTTAGATCAGTAAACATGTTAGTACCAATCTATATTTACACTCGTTTCTTCATCTTCCTTCTCATCCATCTTCCAAGCTCACAAAATGCATCTCGTCACACTCCTGGCCGCGAGCCTTGTCCTCCGACTACCTTATGCTCTTGCCATGCCTTCTCGCCGAGCTGTAAAGTGCGGTTATGAAACATATCCTTTACCTGGCCAGACATGCTCGACCTTTGCCAAAGATTGGAGTATGACTGTGGATGAGCTCAAGTCGTTGAATCCGGGTCTCAAGTGTCCTAAGCTTAATCCAGTCGGTTATTACTGTGTCGATGGGACTGTCGACAAGGTTAAACCAACCGGTGTTGTTTCCAACACGACAGAGCCTACGTCTGCTCCTGTGCCACCACCCGATAAAACGCCTGATGCCCCTTCTGATGCGAAGTCAACTGCAAAGCCTACTGTTCCCCAGAAACCCTCTCCTGCGGATGAGTATTCTGGAAGTGGCATTCAAACCCCTCGCCCCATCCAAGAAGGCATGGTAGCAAACTGCAATAAATTCCACTACGTTACCACCACGACCACCTGTCAAAGCGTTCTCGATTACCACAAGATATCCCTTGCCGACTTTTTCAAGTGGAATCCTGCCGTTGGAAAGGATTGCACCAACTTGTGGAAGGGGACAAACGCATGCGTCTGCGTCAATGGCTATACTTCATCTCCAACGACAAACACCAAGCCCAACCCAGTAGGCATTACCAGCGACAATGGATTCACGACGCCTTCACCAATCCAGGCGGGCTTGGTTAAGAACTGTGTGAAGTTCCACTACATTGGTGCCGGGACTACGTGCCACAGCGTTCTGCACCACTACAAGATTACCATGGCACAATTTGCGCAGTGGAATCCTGCAGTTGGCGAGGATTGCACAAATTTGTGGAATGATACCTATGCTTGTGTTGCTGCGATTTGAGGAGGTTTGGCAATTCTATGGTCATGTATAGTCTGCTTCTCTTTCGGAGAGAAGAGCACCTGATTTTCACTTGTACGGCAAACTTTTATCATATCATTTTCTCTCCCATAAAATCAATGACAGTCCAGGTTGCTTGGTCAATAAAAATTGCAATAACTGGAATTTGGTTTAAAACATTTGTCGTACTACCTTGCCCAAAAGGTATCGGTGACGCCTAATTAATGACCTGCAATGCCCTTGATCTCTCTGATGTCACATTTATCCTGTAGATGACTCTTCTTGGGATCCAGCCTCTGCTTGCGTACTCCAGGTCTGAGAACGATTCTGAGCCGGGTAAACATGACTCTGCCAGTTCTGTCTATCCGTGGCCACGACCGTGAAACCCCTCCACGGTTCATCTTCGCCACTCCGGCGCAGCCATTCCAACATTGGTGACATGTAGTCCAGATCAATGTTAGATTTGATATGTGCCATTGTCGTGTAGGACCGGGCTCACCTTTTTCTTTACTTCCATGTTCCTTAGGGTTCTGTGGTACGCTTGGACCAGTTGCTTTGTTTTCAACAGTGGCATCTTTCTGCGACGACGGCATTCTGAAGACTTTGTTGTAAGAAAGGAAGCAGAGGCCAGTAGGAAGTGAGATTTCCAATCAAGAAAAATGCTAGTAGTTATTGTGACACTGGGGGGCTAGAAGAAAGGCTCATTCTTGTGATGAAGGCTGTCTTATATATCCATTCTGACGCTTTCCTGAAGACAGGCTAAGTAGGCGAGACATTGCCGTGTTGTTAATTCAATTTGGGCTCGAGATGGGCCATTTTTCGTATTGGATGTTTCTCTGTAACTCCTTCTAATTGTCTGGGATATCTCAACTGTTTGGTCTTACAAGCGTCAGGGCCAGTTTCGCTATTGGTCCAACAATTGACGGCCCCATCAGGGCCGTTTTTCGGGTTTGTGAACTATATTAGCATTTACAGAATTGTCGGTGATTTGCTGAACAGAATGAGGCTGTCTCAGGGCCATATTTCTGATTGGTGTGATGATGCCTAAGTAAGGATAGGGTGATCAACGGCCCTTCAGTATATGCATCTGGATAAGTCTTATGCTCCGGATCTGACGAATGAGATAAATGGCCCCCTTATCCCACTATCCAAATCAACAAGCCTCACTCCATGAAAGTCTCACCGATTCCAGCCCCATCTCACATCTACGTACCACTCACGGTCAACGAATCACAGAATTGGCCCTGAGTCTGAGCCACGAATAACCTTGGGCAAGTATTTTCAGCTGACAATAAGTTATTTCAATCAGCCGTCGCCCACTTTTCCAAACTCTGTACCACTCTTATCATTATCCTCCACTATCTAGTGAAGCCAGCTGGCTCAACACCTGCCAGGCCGATGGTACTCGGTACCAGAACGCTCTTTTGCGCTTCGTTGCTCTGATGCTCGTCTGCCCAGCAGACACTTGAGTTCTTAGCCATTAAGGTCCATCTCGTGGGAGTGTCAGCGCCAAGCATAGGCTTGGCGCTTCCCCCATTCAAGAAGACCAAAATGATCATCACTTAGAACCCTGGACGAGCGACATCGGCGACGCGCAAGGGCAATTCGATTACGAATGGGAAACTGAATTCCGGCTTTTGTGTGGTGTTGAGAGCAACAACTTCTTTAACGATGAATATGACGACTGCTGTGTCGAAGCGCTCGACACACGCCTCATATCCTCAGCCACATTGGGTCCGACATTTCAGCGACGCTCAATCAATGAGCCTCGCACCGCTCTCAACACTACTCAAGAAGCTTCAAACTTGTCTCAGGACGATCTACATTCTTTAGCTGGTCAAAACCTGTTGTTTTTGGAACCGCCAGAACCATGTCCCCCCTTGTGCAACCCCTCTCCCAGCAGCAATGCTCCTGCGTCCAACTCGCCAGAATCCGTTGGGTATGAGAAGAGATCCTCTCAATCCACCACGTCAAGCCCTGCATCAAATACGGCTCATCACAGGTGTGACTTCTGTGCCGAGCCTTTCATCGACGTGGATTCTCACTCGTAAGTATCAACATGATCTTTCTTCCCCGCCAGTCTAACAATCAACAGTACCCACATCATAGTCTCTCATCACACTTCAAGTCCCTTCCATTGTGGCAGAACAAGCTGCAGTAAGACCTTCAAGGACGAGAGGTCTTTGAAGCGACATTTGATTGAGTTACATCTGGGCGCCGCGTATGTCTGCCGCTGTGACAGACAGTTCGTAAGAAAAGATAAGCATTGTAAACACCTTGAGGGCAATGGCTGCACTGGCCACGGGCTTTATCGATGCCCATGTGGTCATGCAGTTCGTCAGCTTAACACGCACAAGCACCACATCGACAAATGTGGTAGAAAGAGGAGGGGAAGGCCGCCGAAACACTTGGTGACAACCAATTGAAGAATCTGAAACTCCAAACAAGACTCATACGTTGATACATTCAGGTGTCACATGGAAGGCAATGTCGCCATCGCGCCTCCACTGGGCCATGTGATTACCCTGTATTAAGGAGCTGCCTGTAAGAAGTATCCTTATGTATAGGGTAATTATATGACCCAGTGGACGCGCGCTGGCGACATTGCCTTCCATGTGACACCTGAATGTATCAACGTATGAGTCTTGTTTGGAGTTTCACGTCTCTAGGTTTTCGGTTATCAATGCACGTTGTGCAGATGTTCGCAAATACTTGTGAACTTTGTTCGATGATCTTACATCTTTCTCTTCTCCTTTTTCTTTTTGGTTTATTAAATTATAATAGTGTCATCTACGTGTGGCATAAGGCCTTGAGGTCGGGCTGTCATTTTCATTTCCCATGACTATAGAGTTCTTTAAGCCACTTACGAAGTGAAATTGATATCTTACAGTTAACTAAATCCATTCGTTATGATGTCTAGAATTGTGAGCTACATGTGTTATTTGCAGTTGAAACCTATGGCCCAGAGCTCGTGAGCTTATAATCGCCAGTCAGAATTCAAGCATTCATTCTCAAATATCAAACGCAAAGAGACAAGTCAAAGAAGAAGGATCTTTTGGGAAAGAAAGAAGTTAAATTGGAATGACTGTATGGGAAGATCAATTCAACCAAGGTGAGATAGAGCTATTTCAACAAACACCCTTTGACCATCGTGGCTGTGAAATGTTAAAAATTTGCAGGCACTACAATCCGATGAATAAGATATGGATACATAGCTTGTCTTAACGGAACTCTTTAGGAAGGAAAGATTTAAACATGATCGGTCGGTTTTCTCCGTCTTCCAATGGAGGAGAACGATGATGAGATATGGTTACATGGAACGCACCTCAACAACCCTGCATGTGACAGAAACAGAGAGACTTGAGTATGACCCATAGATAATGAAGTGGCACTTGAACATGTTGATATAGGGAACTTGCCTGGGGATTATATTCCAAGAAAGATGTATATATATTATAAGGTTAGAACTCAGAAATAAAGAAATAAAGACAAAAAAATCCAATCTTATCTCTGACTTCTTTTTAATTTTATAATAACAACTCGTCCTCTTCTTTAGCTTTTTGTTTGTCACTGGTAATCAGGGGCAGGGTTGACTGAATATAAACAAGGATTGCCAATCGATGGTTTGTACTTTTGACCAGACTTAGATCTAATGTCGTGAAAGCCGAAAGTGCAGAGTGTATTCCCGAAAACAGCTGACGGTAGGTCATCTCCAATAGTTCTTTTTGCAACTCTTCGATGTATCCAAGAATCCCGTAACTGAAGTAACGAAACGGTAACGGAAAGCCCTGATCGGCTTGTTTTATCTTGGACTCTATACGATCGTAGAATGTCAAGAGAGACAATGTCCGCACCCTCATCAAACGAATACAGTTATCATGATCGCTCGAAGCCGAGCGAAGTTCTCCTTTGTCGTCGTAGAGAAGATACTGTGGTAAAGCTAACCTGAAGGCGAGTTCTCGAGATGAGAAAGCTGGTTCGTTCACGGGTCTTTCATTTCCAACGGGCTCTGTAGATTGAGAGCTTGGAACCCTTCCAAACCCTTTTCTGTACGTCCTTGATGCCTCTTCGCTCGGCGCCTTTCTAGCTGTCGCGTTCGTCTTGACTCTCGTTTATAGTCTCTGTTTTGGGGTTGGTCTCGTTCGTCTTGTTGGCCTTCTGAAGGAGTCGAGCTGTCATTAGACCCAATCGGTAACCTCTGGGAGAACTCGCTCAAACCAGGGGTCCCTTCTTTGGCTGTGGCAACATCAGGGGGGTTTGTCGTATAAATTATGACTCTAGCTCCGCGACATGGCGCTGAAAAGTACGTTCGGGGTCCTAGACGGTACGTACATCGTTTGCGATACTTTTTCAGTTTCCCTGAAACTCTGTTGATAACAAAAGCGCGAGCCTCTGCTCTCGACTCTTTAGCACCAGTTTCAGGATCATACACAGAATAGACATCGGCGTGTCTCTCCCTCCTAATCAGATCTCCAATCATCAGAGAATAACCAGGATCGTCTTCGTCTTCTAAGATCAGATTCACAGTCGTGTTATCGGGATCATCTCCAGGCAACTGCAATGCATGGCGTGTGGTGCCAGTGGCCGTTTGTTGATACCGCTGGCACGGTCAGCTGGAACCACAAGCGAACTTGATATCTTACCTCCATTGCCCTCAAGAAGAGATTCTTTGATGCTAAAAAGATTCTTGCCGTAAAAGGTTGAAAGTGAGACTGCATGGCTGATATGCTGGGTAGCGCTGACAAGAACCCCCCTACAAGCACAACACTGTCTAATCTGATATCTCGGCGTTCTTTTAGACCCATAATGTCTACTTATGGATGACCAAGGG
The DNA here is from genome assembly GCF_000149955.1 of Fusarium oxysporum f. sp. lycopersici 4287. NCBI lineage: Eukaryota > Fungi > Ascomycota > Sordariomycetes > Hypocreales > Nectriaceae > Fusarium > Fusarium oxysporum. Next base: position 488,549 of record NC_030987.1, read on the forward strand.
CCATTTATCTGATTGGATCTGCACGAAAAGTACTCGAGTCTTGGCCATGGTAATGCACAGTCTACTTTTCAGATTGCGCCAATCAGATAAATGACCTTCATTCAGCTTTTCAAGCCATGCTACAGTCGGTCAAGCAAGTCCTAGACGGCCAACGAATCGGAGACTTAGCATATGTCTTTGGAGGTCTGTTGAGACTGCAGTACGCGTAGTCTTCCTGAGCTGTCTAGTTCAGCATAAAAACGCTTCCTCGCCGCAGCGAAAGCAAATGTGATCCTCAGACAACCACCCACCCGCCGCCTCCCTTCATCAATACGCTACTACCATCCTCCAACCTCTGTTCTGAGGAAGGAGACTGCATTCTATTTGCAAGCAAGATCCCAATAAGCCAAACCCTTTCCGCAACTGACGTGCTGAGTGAGCCACATGGTCGTCATGGCTATGCGTAACTTCAAGTATCGGCGGCGCATTAAGTTGTGCATGTGTGGATATGCTGCAAATGCCACACATGATCCAGTTTGAGTTACAACCAACAATATCCACGAAACTACTTTGACGATATTGACGTTGACAAGATAAGTGTAACCGCTTATCTTGGTTCGGAAACGGGTCCATCTGTCAACCCCCCTCAGGAACCTCATGGCGCATCACAACTTTGCCGTGATTTACCGCAAGACATCGATCACCAAGGCCTGGGCGGTACCACATTTTCACATTCTATGCAACCCAACACCGAACAGAAATCATACACTTATCTACCACCATCTTCCGATGAGCCTATGCAAGTGGCCAGTGTCTTGAATCTGTACGGTTTTTCTTTTTTGTTCACCGAACCATTCATTTCTCAAAGGTCCCGTGAGGAAGCGACACGTGAGTCTCTTCCGCACCGGCAACATTCAAAACCATTACGAAGCTTATTTACGATCCTTCCGGGCAATAATGCTCCGTCTCCGCAACCAGCTGGGTACGAGAATAGCCCTATTACGTCCCCTCCCAAACTTGGACTTTTCCGTTGCGCGAAAGAAGGCTGCCAGCATTTGTCTTTTAAGGACGAAAGGACCTTGAAACGACATCACGACAGCAAACATTCCGGTGCTCTCTATGTCTGCCGATGTGGGTATCCCAATGGGCGAAAGGATGGTCACCTAAAGCATATAGACAAAGAGAACTGCAGTGGTAAAAGGCCGTTCACATGCATTTGTGACCTTGCCACTGATGATATTGTCGAACATCGCAAGCATTTAAAGGGCTGTGCGACAGGGAAGCGAGGAAGACCTAAGAAGCAGAACGCTGTTTAATGGTAGATATGTCAAACTTGGAATCGGCAATACAAAGCAGATCGTGATCTTTTTATTCTATTTAAAATTAGACTTGGACCCTAAGAGCGGTGAGAGAATATTCTCATTTTCACCCATGCCCCCCACAGTCCTGGCTGGAGCGATCGCGAAGGACAATTCTACAGTGTTTCGGGCGCTGCATTTCCAGTACCACCATCTAAGCCACTTTCGACCGAGAGCGGCATCAGGAAAGTCGACGATTTTGGCGGCGTATCAGTCCTATGGGTCCACTGTGATGATTGGTCTACAGCGGATGATGTAATAAATGTCTAAGTTGAGACGTGTTATTTGCAGTTGAGTGAGACCCGTGGCTGAGAGCTTATATCACCACACTGAAGACCTTCGTAATAAAACAGGAATATGCACTATGATCGCGGACATCTGCCAAGAACTAGCAATGTGGTGTGATGATAGCGTTTGTGGTATTGATGGCAAGCCCTTATCAGACCTTTGCCTCAGGAGGCGTGGGATGTCGGATGATTGTAGTCCCGCGACTTTGCTGAGAAACTTTAAAGAACTGGGAATGAGTTGCTCAAAGTTTATGTTCTGTCATTGCGACCTGTATTCCGTGAACATCATCGTAAATACCCCAGACAGTTCGCTCGGGCTGATAGACTGGGAGACAGCTGACTGCCTTACTCGTGAATGGATCAGAACCAAGTTCCGTGTTTCAGGCAGTCCAGATCTTCCTGGCCTGATCGTGATCCCAGATGAGGTTCAGAAGACGCGTCCAGAGGCACTTGGAGAAGCAAGGTTTTCCTGATATTGCAGAAGGATGGATGACATGGTGACAAAACGAGATGTAAATCCAAACCTTGGTATTTCCCGTAACGAGGGCAAGCTTTAGATATTTTGCAGTTGCGGCCTGTGATTGAGAGCTTATAATCACCACACAAGACTTAGACCTATCTCAGTGACCAAGATCATATCATGAGGATAAGGTCCAATTACCTTAGCTAAGACTATAGGTTCTGTGTAGTAGTCATGAGCTCCAAGCCACAGGCCCCAACTACGAATAACGCCTATGGGGACCAAAGTCTCTTTGGTGCACTAAACTTAGACAATAACTTAACTGGTCCACTTTATCTTTCATATAAGGCAGGCTTAAACCACATCACTACCACCTTCAACCTCTTATCACCTCCTCGAAATTGTCGATCCCTCCTACCGAACCAGACCATGACCCGCAACAGCTCCCTCGGGGAGATCCTCACACCTAGAGATGCAGCCCAGCTGATCAATCTTGACCTTGTCAATCTTCCCAGCCCGCCTAATGGCTCTATACAGATCCACAAGTAAGAATAGTCAAAGCCTTAGGTAAGTTTATCCTAAACTACCCTAAATATGATGATATTATCCAACTCTTGGATTACTTTAGACTAGAGTCTTCTGCCACCCTTTAGGATATGTGCAACATACTAACACCGAACCTAGTGGATCAGCCCCCGGAGGTATACACACACTTGCAGGGCCATTAGGCATGGACGGCTTCACTGTGCTATACAAAGCGATGGATCAAGCACGGCTTGACTGCCTCTTCGATCCTCAGGGTGTTCTCAACAGAACAGAATTTGTGTCCTTCTGTCAGCCCTACCGACAGACTCAGCAGGACCAAGGCCATGTACCATTTCACTCCAGACCTAAACGTGGCCAAGAAATACGCTGCTTGGGCAAAACGACGAGACAACGTGGCATCTGTGATCATAGTCCAGATTGCAATTCAAAACAGCGCCATCGAAGCAATGCGCCATCCCGATCTCCAGCGCGTTTCTTGGCAAGTTCGGAGTGGCCAGAGCTCATCTGCCATTGCCGTGCAATAGACTAAAACTTCCCCCGGAGCTTAACAAGGATGAACGTGCCATCCTCATCATCGGAACAATCGCAATAAGCCTAATAATTACCACCACCAACGGTCTAATGCTCAAGAGATTACTGAGACTTGTGTCCTCAAATTCTAGGGGCCTGGCAACAGCGGCGAGCGAACAGCCGTCCAATATGTGTCCTCATCCGACGACGCGGGGGAGGCGTTCCTTGAGGATCAAGCCAGAAACACCAAGCTCCTTTCATTTGGAGAATCTGAACTGGAGAATTGGATGGAAGAACAAGGGAATGCTGATTAGTAAACATATGGATGTTGAACTCGGTCATGTCTTGGGGATCAAGAAAGCTTCCGATCCTAACTTAGGGCTTAAATATGAGTAGATACTCTAAAGATCACTAAGCTTATCCTAAGTTTATCTAAGTTTACCTAATACACTTAAGCAGTTGTGTTCTTTAAAAAAGAGGTCTTGGATCTTCTTGCTTCTCTTTTATTGGTAATGCAAAGGAAATGAGGATCTTTTGGTCAACCTAAATCAAATTGCACTCAGACCCCATATTCCCAACCTCATTCTCACCCTGATCCTTACTTCTCATGATCAGTACTAACAGTGACATCCTTCCACTCGTTCAACAACTCCAACGTCTCCTCACACTTACTCCTAATATAAACATCCGCATCACTCCCCAGCACAATCCGAACCGGAACCTCCCTCCCCTCTCCAACCCCCGTCCCCGTAAGAATGTCAACGATAACCTTGGTACCCTTATTAACATCTCCAGGCTGATTATCATCCGTCTTCTCCAACATCTTTCTCGTCTTACCCGTAGGCGTGTTCTCATCTTCATAAACATCCATCCGCTTCTTCGTAACGGCCCTCACACCAGGGTTAAGGAAGCTAGTGCGGAAGTAACCTGGTTCAACGACCGTGGCGACGATATTGAAGGGCTCGAGTTCGTAGCGCAGGGACTCGGCGAGGGAGGACATGCAAGTTTTCACCATGGAGTAGACAGAGTATGTTGCGCCGCCTCTCCAAGAACCGATGCTTCCAAAGGTAGCAATCGTACCGCGTTTTCCATTCTGGCCGATACTTTGCTCTCTCATTCCCGGCAAGAAAGCCTTGATGGTGTTGAAAATACCAAAGACATTGGTGTTGAAGCTATCGTAGAGCTCTTGCTGCGAAACCTCTTCCACTGCACCGTCGAGGATGTATCCAGCTGCGTTAATGAGATAGTCGACGCGGCCGTGCTTAGTGAAGACCTCTTTGGCGATGGCTTCGAGGTCAGAGAGGGGAGATGTTACGTCGAATGCGAGCGTGTGTGCACCTGCGTCGGCGAGATCTTGGACACGCGATGTGCTGCGTGCGGTGGCGATGACGGTGTGCCCGAGGTTGAGAGCGTGAAGAGCGATATCATGGCCGAAGCCTGAAGAGGCGGCTGTGATGAACCAGACTGGGGAAGACATGTTGAGGTTGTGAGATCGTTATAAGAGTGATGCGTGTAAGTGACTTTGGTGTGAGTGTGAAGTGCTTGTAATGAAGCTTGTAAGACAAGTGATGATTGTTGTTGAATTCATCCTAGAAAGAAACATCCACTCATTTATATACTTCTACCATCCCACCCATCTCCTTCAATTCATTTGATGACATTATCTCCGACCAGAACTCCTCAACACCATCATTCTATCACCGACTGCCCATCTCCAAACTATCGCCGATTGTTAGCGTCGCCACATTTCGGCGTTAACAGTCCACTCAACCACTAAAACACCATCCCCACATCCGGTGTGGCGCTATGGCTTATGCTTAATCCCTTTTTCGGAAGTGAGTAAGCAGCCCATACCAATACACCAATTGCTGATCACGGAGAAAACTTGTTTCATCACTCGGGGCAGTTGATGTAAGACATTCGGCGATAGCCTCACGCGGAATGACGAAAGAGCAATGTTCAAGTTGTGTTGATACACTAAGAATGCCACATCATACCAATCTACATAGATCATGCAAGGCCCCAAACGCCGTAGCCGTAACTCCGGGCTCATAAACAATCAAGCACGCACCCATCCAAGCCCATCAAGGCAATCTCAATTTCAATATGTACACATACGTTCAACCCTCTTCATATCAATCGCTCATCGCAAGGTGTAGCCTCTGCTGTCCTGTCGGCGATGAGCAGCTCCGCCTCCCGTACCAATGGTAATTCGTCGCGGCGCACTGCCCGCCATGCCACCCTGGGGACTTGATCCAGGGCCTTCCATTCGAGTGACTGTGTTGTTCATGTTCATGCGTCTAGCTTGACCAGGTGTCAGAGCCATGTCTATCTTGAAGTCGTTGGGGGAGCACGCCATCGGGGGGCTTCGTCTCCTCTCAGCGCTACCTCGGCGGAGTCGAGAGATACCGTTGGCGCTGCTGGCGAGGGCCGCAGGCAGACTAGGCCTGGGTCCGGTACGCTCAGGCAAGGATCCCATCGACGATACTCGCTTGGTGCTGGATGCTGTTGTACCAGCCATGATGCTCGCTCTACGAGCCTTCTCCTTCATGGCGGTTCGGAGGGCGGTCTGAAGCTTTCGGGCATCGATAGTGCTCGTCTCGGAATCAGATCCAGATCCGGGAGGGTTGTTCTCATCGTGTATCGTGGGAAGTCGTCTAATCGCTCTAGGAATACCGAGACCTGATGGCGATGGTGAGAAATTGCCACTCTTAGTGACATCCAGAGATCGCAGGGGCGGTGTTCGTTGGATATCGGGTGAAGCTTCGAGCTTGAGGGTCATGGTGGGTGCTTTGGGTGATCCATCAGCAAGGGAATGTCTAGGTCCCTTGGAAAGGAAACCGGCCTGGAACCTGCTAGGCTTCGCACCCAAGCTGCTAGCCTCGGGAATTTCGAGACTGGGGCTTGACTCCTCGACTGTTGATGTCTCGGGCTCGAGGTATGAAGGCATGATAGGTGCGACGATTGGCTTCTCGGGTGAGGGAATCGCAGGGGAGGAGTTGTACTTCTGAGGAGTTTTCGAAAAGTCCTCCAATGTGCCCTCCTCCGTCTCATCATCCCTCCATCGGACTCCACCCTTCTTCTTAGCCTTCACTGGCGTGAAGCTGACGCCCTTCTTGGAGGCTCCCAACACCTTACGTCTTCGTGGGGATCCCTTCATGGGGCTGACAGGAGCGTGGTCGCTATGCGCGGGCATAAAGTTGGGAGCCGAAACAGGCTTGATGTGCATCGCAATGGCCTTCTTGCGCTTGGGTGTGCCTCGCTTGCTGGGCGAGAAGACTTCGACAACGGGCATCGAACCATCAGGCTTGACGACCTGACCGGCAGCTGTGAAGCCGGTTTGGAGGAGACGGTTAATCATCTCCTTCGCATGAGCGACGGCTTCTTCCTCATCCATGCCGAGCGTATCGGAAAGTGATGCGAGAATGTCGAACTGCGCCGTGAGGAGCATTTGAATCATGGCAGCATCACCAGCCTTGTCCTGCTCCAAGACTTCCCCGTAGGCTTCGCGGTTGAAGTTGGCCTTGATCAGCTCAGCTTCGCGGGTCAAGTTGTCGGCTTCTCCGTTGTCAGCACCCTCGGTACCTTGGAGTTGTTGCAAGCTGTGCGACAGAGCTGTGTCGATGGCTCGGTCCCATGCAGACTTCTCCAGCTTCTGGTGGATATGGTGTCGGCTGTTCTCTAACTCAACAAGGATACCTTGAGCCGTCCTTCGGATGGCGACAAGGTTCTCGGGCATCGCATCTTCGTCTCCTCGTTCGTCACAAACAGTATCAAATGCAGCAATCCATCCGGACAGCATACCAATGCGGCGCTCGAAAGCCTTGAGACGCTTCATGTTGGTGATACGCTCTTGACGCTCAGGAGCAGAGTTCTCGTAGGCGGTGCGCAATCGCTGAATTCCTTCCCGAGCCATGGCATCCCTCTTGTCGCATTGCTTTCGGAACTTGACAAAGAACATAGCCTCGGCGTCCTTCTGCTGGGCCTTGAGCTCGTTGATCAAAGCCATCTGTTCGTCGATCTTAACCAAGAAGTCTTTGACGTGGCGGTTAACGTTGAAGACGTTGCGCGTCACCTTGGTCTGGATGTTCTTGGCCCGGTTGGCATATCGAAGGGTGTTTTGTGTCTCGTCGAAATGGGCGCTCGATGGCGATACACAGACAATCATGACGGTCTTGCAGTTGCCACCGAGGGAGAACTTGAGCAGTCGGGTAAGCTTGCTGTTTCGGTAGGGAACGTGCTGCTTTTGTCGGCGGTCGCAGAGGGCGTTGATGCAGCTTCCGAGGGCGAGGAGGGATTTGTTGATGTTGGCACCTTCAGTGAGACGCTCGCCGCGGTTCTTGGTAACGGATGCTCGTTCGGAACCAGCAAGATCGATAATGCTGAGGGTAGCCATGGTGTGAGGCTCGCTGGCACCGGCTGATCGGTCCTTTTGAGCGATGTTGATCTGAAGAACGGCGTGTGATCGGGAAGAAGTAGCGTTGGCCTCGGTAGGCGAAACTGTGCGATATTCGTTTCCTTGGACAATCATGTCCATAACCTCCTGGACATCCTTGGGGTGATGACTCGTCAATCCAGACACAGTCACAGCCTGGTTGCTGTCCTCCCTGAGCATCAATCCACCCCTGCTCCCACCAGGAACCAACAGATCACGAATGGTCTCGTTGTAAATCTCAAGGTAGCTCAGACTCAGATCGGTCACCTTGTCTTGGCTGCGCTCCTCAATTTTCTCAAACAGTTCCTGCATGGTCATGAAGATAATACCGGGATGTTGCGATGTACCAGTGATGGTATGTGTCTTTCCGCAGCCTGTAGCGCCGTAGGCGAAAACGGTCGCATTGTAGCCATCGAGCACGCTATCGAGGAGGGTTCGAGTAGTGCCTTCATATACATCGGACTGTGTTGTGTTTTCGTCGAAGACGCGGTCGAAAGCAAAGACTTGATCTTTGACCTTCTTCGATGAGGGCAGGACTGAACGGGAGAATTTCTGTACGGGGCTGTCCTCGGGAGGATCAAAGACTCTGTATTGGGTCAGCGTTTACGTTTGTCGTAGTGGGGACGATGCGCGTACAAACAACGATCATCGACAACCTTGATAACGTTTCGAATGCCGCGTTGGTGCAGCTTTGGTGTAGGCGCGGCGGCGAGGGAGCCATCGCCGAGGAAAAGGGTTCCGTCATCGTTCTTTTGTCTGTCACGCCGTTAACAAACGTACTCCAAAATATCGGCATATTGCTTACAGTTGCGCAGCTTCTCGAATCGTAAAAGGTCGAACTCGAACTATAATAACGGTCAGCTCCAGCACAGCACTCGACGAGCGCACATCATACCAGCAACAGTAATGGAATTCTGCCCAGCAGCAGCTGAAGCGCCCATGACAGCCATGATATCCTTCTTCGCTCGATTTCCGACGTCGATGCAGTCCCGAACTCTTCCACCTCAAGCCTTCAGTATCGGAGAACCGTGAAGCCGTTAGTAGTAAACAAAGCTTAAAAAGAAAGGCACGCTCGATGCAGAGCAGATGATCATAGAAACAATGTTCGAAAATGAACTCGAACAAGAAAGAAAAAATTAAAAAAAAAAACAAAGACGAATAGCTCTGTGTACCTGTTGTCGTTAGTTAGTAGTAGACTACGAGCCGGGCGGTAGTTGTAGAGAAATCAATTCAGAGCTGCAGAGCACGGTTGTAGGTGACGTCTGGTTTGTTTTTCGACCTTTTTCGGAAGTGTTGCTGTGGTGACGCCTTAGCTCCGTTTTTATCAGGGGTTCTCTAAGTGGTATTCATGCGGGTGTTTTTTGGCCCCTGGAGGTGAGGCTAGAGAAGCTATCAAACAATCGGATTTGAGTCATGTTATGGAGACATGTGCCAGGTGTTGATGGCTCATTTGTGGCTTTATTGCTGTTCACCTCAAAGCTCGAGATGCTGGTAGACTCTTGGTAATAGTGGCTAGAGTCCTTGTCGTGCCTTACCCTGTATCATGATGACTTTGATCTTTAATAGCCTACAATACGAGGTAGTTTGGATTGCGATTCCTAAGAGTCAATGCGACGAAAGTTGCTCGACTTTTGTGCACGCTTGGAGATGTATTCATTGCCATTTTCTCCTTTCCGACTGTTGTGAACCAACATTAAGAGCTCCCACGTTATCGCGTTACAGCCTCCACTTGCAAGGCCCATCCATGGATAACAAACAAGGTTCACAGCACATGCCGCTGGTCAAAACAAAACAGAATAAACATCGGATGACGCAGGGATCAAAAGTGACGTCTGAGTAATTCCCACGATATCGCTGTACCTCAATATCACAGCATAAGTGGTGTTGCAACAGATCTCCAAGTAAAAATCACCATCAATTTACCATTTAGTTTACAACCTAACGCCTACCATGCAACAAAAATACCCCAATTCACAAGAAATAGTGACAACATCCCACCTAACTCACAGTCTCCGGTACAAACGCATACCGCGGTAGCATCGACATCCTCTCCTCGGGACTAATCTCTGCATCATCGTAGAACATCCTCGCCTTCTTCTCCTTCTTCTTCTTGTCGCCACCTTCCTCCTCCGCCTTAGTCGCTGCTGGCTTGATACCCGCCTCGGCCATACGGATCATCTGATCAATATCGTCGCCGGCACCACCGTTCCAAGATCCGCCTTGCGTCGGTCGCTGGGGTAGACCAGCTGCCGTGGGGAGCGCGCCGGATGATGGACGTGCGGGGAGGTTGTTGGCGGAGAAGGCGTAGGGCTGGGCTGGGTTGGGGGGTTGTACGGGATAGCCTTGTTGTTGGTCGAAGGATACTTGAGGAGGGGTCTGGTAAGAGCCGTTCTACACATATTAGCATAATTCAAACGAACCGTAGAAGTGAAATACTCACGAAAGGAGCTTGCGGTTGCGTCTCGGTATTCGCAGCCGCAGCGGGATCAACACCTCCATTGGCAGCGATCTCCTGCTTCCTCTTTCGAAACTCAGCCAATCTCTGCTTCAGCTCCTCCGGCGACTCAGTCTTGATCTTCTTTTGCGCATGTCCCTGTCCCGGTAGCGGGTTCCCCGTCGCGATCTGTCTGTCCTTCTGCGCCTGCTGAAAGTTCTGTAGGATGCGGTTGCGGTGCTGATCGAGCATGTCCTGGGGGATACCCTCCATGCCAAAAATCTCCACCTCGAGACCCTGTCTGCTCGGAAGCGCGTTCTCGACCTGTGTGAGGTTTTCTTTGTGGACTTGATTCATATGCACGGAGAGACCTGTGGCGAAAGCTGTCAGCGCGGCCTTCGTGGAATTCAGATGATTGGAAACGTACCTCCTGCTGTGTTGAGACGACGACCACAGCGGTCGCATTTGAAGTGCTTTGCCTTCTGGTGAGAGATGAGAAGCTTGAGATCTTCGAAATCACGCTCGCCTGTGATAGGAATGTTAGCATGGAGTGATCAGAGCGCAAGCCGCAGGATTCGTACAGTAGTAGCACCAGGGTCGACTGAGGACCTCCTCGATGTCAGCGTGACCGCGTCGCTTCTTGCCCATCTTGTTACTGATGTCGGATGTGTGTTACAAGTCGATAGGGATAATGCGCGATCAATTCGAGCGCACAGAGGTTCCTGATAATTGTCGAATCGCAATATCTTGGACGTGGAGCTTAGAACTGAACGCGACTCGAAAAAGAGTGGGTAGCTTCGTCGGAGAAGCTCCGGTTAAAAAGAGCGGATGCCTCAACACCAAGCATCAATGATGGGACATGTTAGACTTTGCCATCACGAGGATAACTTTTTCAGAGTTCCCATCTTGAAAGTGAAAGATTACGTGTAGCAGTTTTGCATGTAGTGAAATGTGATGTGTGTAGTAATTATACATTGATTATGTACGTCTATAAGATCAAGTAAATATTTATATCGCAGAAGCTAAATCAGCATCATCCAAACTCATCTCCCAATGCCAGAATGCATATTTTTTTGAACCATCCAACCCACCAATACATATTTCATCAGTCCCTTTCGTTGAAGCGCCTTTTTGAATCATCACGATTCTTGTCCATTACAAAAACTCCCCAGTTAGAAAACGCCCCAGTGAATGCTCCCCCGTCAAAATCAAGATCCGTTTGGCGCCACCTGGTCAAAAATTATCAGCGGCCACTGGCCTCCCTGCTGAATGCTGTTGATGTCATTTGCCGAAGGGCTGGATGTGACGCCCGGGACGCCCGCACCTGTCGAGGCGTCTCGTGTACTGCCTCCGAGCGTCAAGAGTGTCGATGCGCTGAAGCGATCTTGCGTGTCAGCGATGGCCGATGTCCAGTCGTGCCAGGTGTTTCCGCGGCTCTGCCACATCATGTCGGGCTGAGGCGCGACCTGGGGAGGCTGTGAGAATGCGAGCATTGGGTTCACTTGCGCCACAGACGACGGGAGTGCCGATGTGGTAGCTGCGACTGCAGCTTGTGCAGATGTGTTGTAGAACATGGCACCAGTGTCGTAAGTTGGAGGTGCCATGCTGTCTTGTTGGTGATCATTGTAGGCGAGTGTTGGGTAAGGAGTCTGACCGTCCAGGTCGGACTCGGGAAAGTAGCTCTTGGTAGATGGGACTTCACTTTGAGCCCCTCCACTGGTGGGTGCGGACTGGGCCTGAGAAGATGGGTAGCTTGAGGCTGGTTCCTGTTTGACCTCCGGTGTGGTAGAAGGCTGAGCACTCTTTGTCTCCTTGTTGCGCATATCATGGTCGATCCACGTAATCGTGCGGTCAATGATGTTTCCAATTTCAGTGGCAATGCTAGAATCCGAGCCTGTCGTATTGTTAGGGCTGACTGATTTGCGAACTAAGGACTGGAACTTACCGAGAAGAGAGCCAACTTCCTCAAGAATGCCGATCCAACCGTCCATCTCCTCCCGCAACGTGGCAATTGCCTCTGGAGTCGTTTCAAAACGTTTCTCCCACATGGCAGCCAACATGGTGAAGGTGCCAGCTGTGTACATCGAAGTCTGGTACCATGTCGTATCAAGGCACTTGCACTTCTGGATCTCCATTTGACAGTGAAGCATTTGGCGCGAAACATCCTCGCAGATGGCCATGTTCTCAGCCATCATGGCCTTGTCGCTGGTCATGGCGACTGAAGGATGTCGCAGGCAAAGACGGAACTCAAGCGCCCACGTCTTGGCGTAGACAGCTGCCAGACGGGTTTGCTCGGTCTGCTCAGAATGGTCAATCACCATGTGGCCAGGGAGCTCGTCCTCCCACTTCTTGATCTGAGCCTCAAGCGCCCTGACGATGCTGACATAGTTTCGCGCATCCCGTCGAACACTGTAGATGTTCGAGTACATTTCCATGTAAATGGGAATGATCTTGAAGCTCATGATACCTGGCCAGTAAGGGCAAGGAATATCGCGGGATGTGTCGACGCCTTCATCCGAAAGCAGCTCATCAGCGATAGGCTCGGGAAAGCCGACGTCAAATTCCTCAACGGTGATAGGCATCGGCCGGCCACGACGTCCAGTAACAGCAATGTAGACAGTCATGATGACCCAGAAAGCTCTCTTGCGAAGCTCATGTTGAAGATTGTTGGGCTCGCCTGGCTTTCTTGACTCTCGGTGCAAATTCAATTCAAGTGCGCGCTGAAGGGCAAGGTTGGCGACGATTGAAACAACACCGGGCTTGGGGAAAGCTCTGGTATGCTTGACGACCATGGCCATGGCCTGGACCGAAGCCAGGTCTCGGGTGCATGTCAACTCAAAGAACTTGCTGAGCGCAAAATGGTAGTGACTGTTGGATCGCTCATTCATTTGAGCGCGCTGGTCAACCTGCTGCCAGTTTCTTGTGCCATACTGGAAGCAAATGATGGCGAAAACCATGTGCACTGTAACAAGCTCCGCCACTGAAGGCTCAAAATTAGGTTCATCGTACATGCGGGTCAACTGTATGGCTGTTAGCGATTAAGCTTAGAGGATGGTGAGACAACACTTACCAATCGCATGAAAGAAGGCTTGTGGAGGACTGGAAGGAAAGCGGAGAAGGTCATAAAGTACCACTCGGCGTAGGTGAAGGCATCTTCGCGCGAAGGCATCTCAGCCTGCATGGGAGGATTGACTCTCATGATGGATTGGAGGAAAGATTGCGGGGACTTGTTGTACGATGGCGCCACCTTGCCATCGACCGGAGGCTCCTCCGCATCTGGTGGCTCAAACGACGCGAGGTCGACTGTCATCCCTAGAATTGACAATCGCGTACCCCCGATTGAACTGAGAGGAGCACTGTCCATTCCAACACCAAGATGATTCTCATGAGGGCGGGACTCTAATGTGCGAGGGAAGCTGGGAGACAGGCTGGGGGCTGATCCAGAGTCCTTGAACAATGCGCTGCCGACTTGAGACCATGTTTCGCCAGTCTTTGGGTCAGGAATTGGGTTGCCCATATCATCAAAGTTTGAGTCGGAGGGGCACTGTGCATAAGGTGACCACTCCCAGGGCTTGACTTCGACGCCCTTGTTGTCGAGGAGCTTCTCAAGATCGCGAATATGGGAGAGCATGTCGCTCTTTTCCCTCTCCAACTCCTGCATGTATCCTCTTCGCTCTGTGCGCCCTGTCACGCGATCTGTAACATAGCATTCAAGGTTCTGGTTGGTGCAGTGGGAGCAGCCTTCTGGGAGTGCATCGCATCGAATCTTTCGAACCTGTAATTTTCGCGCGGTTAGCATGTTGTGAGAGCATGACCTGAGATTCATGACATACCTTGCATCTGTCGCAAGCTTGACCAGTGCGTGTATAAGACTGTAATCGGTTCTTGACAACGCTGGAGAAGTCGTCCGGGCCACGTTCTAGCCTGGGAAGCTTGACTTTGCCGGGAGCTTGAATCGTGCCATCATCTTCGCCATTGCTAGCAGCCCGCTTGGGAGGTCGTCCTGGCATCTTGGACTTGATGCGCGGGGAGATGCCCCTCGACGAAGTAGGTGAAGATCTCGCCGAAGAAGTAGCGGAAGGCGAAGCGCTCTTGTTGCTGGTGCTCGTGCAAGAGGCGGTGCTGGCCTTTGTCCTGGCCGTGCAACGAGATGTCGTGGCAGGCTGGCGCGGGCGGCGCCCAGTGGGTTTTGCTGAAGTCGCAGTCGCAGGGCCTTTTAAAGCAGCGTGAGAAGGGTTGCAGCTGTAGGCAAATGTATCAGGAGCCCAGGCGAGGGCAGGGTAAGATCGGGCGTCGAAGGGCCAGTAGAGGGGACCTGGGCCTGGCTGCGACGTCAACGACAACGACGTGGGAGTGGAAAAGTTGGCGATGGAGGAATTGAGGTTGCGCTGGGATATGGCCTCCATCATACTGGTCTGGGAACGAGGCCTCGAGCTTGGGCTTGCTGGGGCTCGTGCTTGTGGTGCCGCTGGTGCTGGTGCTGCCGGTACTGAGAATGGCACTGTACAGGGGATGGGCTTAGCGGGGAATGCGCTGTGCATTAGCGGCCTTCCGGGTATGGGGGACTCGACACTGGGTGGAGGCGAAGGTGTAGGCCTCGACGAACCCCAGTGGACGTATGTGACGTGAAGACTGACGAGGAGCGGATCTGGATATGAGACTGGACGAGAGGGAGGGAGGGGACAGATGGGATGATTTGCTTGTGATCTGTGGAAGAAATGGTCTAGACTCTAGTGGCTGTAGAAAATCACCTGTTCTTCTGCGTATATTGAAGATCTCGAACAGTCAATGCAATTGTATATGGTAAAGTATGCACAGTTATTGTATGATGGATCAAGCAGGGATAAGGCTGGTGAACGTCTGGTCTTATAAGCAAAGAGATCTGGTGGATGTCTTGAGGTTGTAACCATCCATCCATCCTTAGTTCACATCTTAGCTTGGCGAGTTAAAATAGATACACCAACCTTACCAACCCTTACAGTACTAACAGATCTGTCCCGGAGTTGGCGTTCAACAGAATTATTCCCATCGTCAACCTCTCTTTGCACGGAAAGCCCGCATCTCGCTGAGGAAAGCACAGATAGGTTCTCTCTATCAAATATGGAAGATAACTCATCCGGAGACGAGATATCGTCAGTGTCTGAGGAACGGAGAGTCCTTCTAGAAGAATACCGGTAGACTGGGAGAGGCAGCCACGATAACGTGAGTGTTGGATGAATTCTCCGTAGTCCAGAGTATGACATCGGATCTACTCACAGGGCCAGGCCAGCCAGGCCAGAGTTTCCCACAGAGGCGCTGCAAGGGGAGACGTCTCCACCGTGGCCGTCTAGACCGTGGTCTTTTTCTGGGCAAGCCACGAGATTTCTTGGGAGAAGATGCCATACAAGCACAATGATGCTGTGGCTGAAAGAGACAAGGTCAACCTCGGCGGTACCGTAAGAAATTCGACCATGACGATTCGTCACCCAGCGCAAAAATGTCAACAGAAAACGAGCTGATGAGCGGAGCCTGGGGAAGCCAAGACTGGGCAAATCTTGGGAAACTCGTATCATTATGATTTGCATGCAACCTAGACGAATGAAACCATTGATGGAACTGCAACCCTCCTGCCGGTACCGAAGAGCCAAGACGAAGCCAGACCAGACCTGTTCAGATTAGCGGTTCTTTTGATTGACTTTATGGTTATGTCGGTGCCTTGCTGATCAGGTTCATGCTTTCAGCCTCCACTGTCAGCCTTCAGGTTGGGCTGCCAAGATGTTGATGATCCCGTTCCCGCTACAGACGGCATATATCTGTCAACCTTGATGATGGTGGCGCCGGCCTTGTATCGGAGATACTCAATGGTGAAAGATGGCCACGATCATTTGAACGACGTGGGCAAAACGGATGAGGCGATTGAGTCTGACTTGTTACTGAACGACGTGGAAAACGTTTAGCCATAGCAATTGATGAATGGTCATAGACATTATCCCAACATACTCTGTACGTAATATATCGAGGTCGGCTTCTCCTCACTTCGTGACGCGTTGCAGCATCAAAATCGAGTTATCGTAGTGTCACAGGCGAGCGTCATATGGAATATACAGTACGAACACAGTATCACAAACATGTGACGACCCTTGACATGCCCCACTACCAATTGCACAGCCCATCCCTAGATCTCACTCTTTTTTACCCCTCCACACTAAACTAAACCCAAGATCGAAACTGCTCAAACCACCATCACAACGTTACGCACTACCCTTATCCCTAAGAGAAAATTAAGTTACGGAAATCAGCAGATTTTCCTAAACGAACTTTTGTCCATATTCCACTGCCAAGAGTTCCAGGTGCTCTTTCTCACTGCCAAGCCAACTACAACGGCTCTATCGGCTCCCAGGCCCTGGTCAGCAAGCAACAATGGCTCTCGAAACAGTTTCTCTCGAACACCTGCCAAACTCGCACAAGGTCTACTTTGCCCTGTTCCGTGACGTACAGAATGCGGCCTTTTTGCACCAGCAGCTGCTTGCTCGGAACCCCCAGTTCGAGTACGCCTTCATTGATGCCTCAGTGGTGAGTTCCGCGCGGAGTACCCGACTTGGGTATAGGGCAGTTTCCATTAATACGGAGGATCATCACCAGGTTGTGTCACGGCTTCAATTATTATCCGCTGTGTTTAAGGCTACGTCGACGGCTGTGAATGGCGCTCTCAGGACTCCAAACATTCACTCCGAAATTGTCTGTGCTATGAGTTCTTCTAATAACGTAATATGACCCCTTGTTCCGAGATGTCTTCGTTTGAGGCTGACATTTCATGCTCAGATTGCTGATGCCTATCGTCGATATGGTATCTCTCCTTCTACCAAAGACCTCATCGTTGTCAAGGTCACATTCCCTGGAGAAGATGGTGTTGAGCCCTTGACACATGACCAGATTTGGGAACATCTCAAGACCAATGTTGAGGGAGAGGCTTTGTCCATCACAGATGACCAGATCTCTACCACCACTGACGTACCAAAGGTGCGCAAGTACTACAAGTTGAATGGACTCAAGTGGATGGATGATATCCAAGATGAAAAGGTCAAGCAGAAGGAGATCGAGTCACTCGTCATCGGCGCAATGGCTCTAAGGGGTGTCTGAAGCACAATACCAAGTCAAAGCTTCACAATCAATCAAATAATCATCGTTAAAGACTAAAACGTAAGTCATTTCTTCATCTATGCTTGATCTATCTCGGATATTGAGATGCTAGACGCCCTGGACTCCTGATCGCTACCCATGATGCAAAACAAAAGAAACATAAAGACATGATATCAAGTTCTTTTCTCTTCCCTCTTCCCTTTTTATTTTTTGTTCCTTTTACTTCTTTAAGCCAAGCCGACGGCGCTCTTGCATCGTCGGACAAGCTCGGCCCAGAGAGCATCCCGGCTGCCCCTAGTTCGCTGGACGGCATCCTTGTTCTCGTGTGCGCGTCGGAGGAGGTACTTCATGCACTCGCCAGTGGTTCCCCAGACGAGGTACTTGTAGGCGGGCAGAATCTTGGACTTGTCAGACTGGCCAGCCTCGACAAGCTCGCAGCTGACCTCGTCAGCCATGCCCTGAAGTTGGGCGAAGGCAATGTCGGACTTGGCTCGGCCGGCCTCCATGATGGCGCGGCTTCGTCGCACGGACTCGGCGTTGTGAGAGGCGACGACAAGGCTGGCAGCGGGGTACTCCCCGGAACCCTTGACGTCAATGTTCCACTCGCGGGTGAGGACGCTGGCAGCGAGGGAGTCGAAGCAGGCATCGGTCTCCTCCTTGGTGTCGTGGAAGAGCTCGCGGGGGTCGGAGTTGAGATAAGCGCCACGGACAAGCTTGACACCGAGAGCAAAGTTCTCGATTTGAGCGAGCTTCAGGTGGTTGGAGAGAACCTCGGGGCACTTCTTCTTGTAGGCTTGGTAGGTACCAAAGATAACAGCCTCGCCAAGTCCCTTGTTGTACTTGCGGGTGAACTCGAGAGTCCAGTCGTCAATGCCGTCCTGGAGCATGTCCTGCTCGGCGTCGAAGAGGAGGCGGACACCTCGCTCGTGGGCAAGCTGGCAGATGGAGTCGATGGCCTTGTACATGGCGGGGCTGGGAGGCAGACGGTCCTTGAGCTGGTAGAGAGCGATGCTTCCGGCGCCAGTGAACTTGAGGGCGACAAAGTCACCAGGCTCAGCAAGTCGGACAGTCTCGAGGGTGCCTCGGGCCCAGGGAAGAATTTCGTTCTGAATGCACTCGTCGGTCTCCATGGCACCGTTCTTCAGACCTTCGCCCTCATCCTTGGTGAGGACAACCTCCTTGGCGTAGTTCAGAATAACACCAGTGAAACCAATGTTCTTGAGTCCATCGATAGTCTTCTTGATCTCTGGTGACTTCTCGCCTGCGCAGAACTGAGCGTAAAAGGTCTTCTTGAGGAAATATCGCAGAAGGGGGTTCTTGTCGGGGTTGAGCAGAGGGTTGGTGGTGTTGGCCAGAATACCCATGACGTGCAGTGAGGGAGGTAGGAGCAGAGGCGAGGAGGAGACGGTCATAGTGGCGAGAGATCGGAGAATCATGATGAGAGGAAGGACGGAGAGAGGTGCCTTGCTGGGAGCGATGGGAGGAAGAGGATCGGGGATTTGCTGCTGCTCGACGATGGTGTTTGTGCGTCGCTCAGAGGAGTGGATGTGACGGCGGGCGACCATGTTGGTCTTTGTGATGGTGAGGCATGGTCGGAGTGTGTTGATGGTGATGGCGTTGGATGCAGTCGCCCAGCGAAGGGGCTGGGCAGTCCCTCGCCGAAGGGCCGAGCTCATTATATGAGATGTGTGTGTGGTGTTGAGTTGACGGTCCTAGGTTGGTAGTTGAATGGAGATGCTGGACCAGTATGGAGGGATCCAGATGGTGATTGTGTTGGTGTTAGGTTTGGTTTACGGAGCGATGATGCAAGATAAGTCAAGTTAGGTTCTATCTGGTTGAGTTTGTGGAATGGGCAAACGGGTGGCAGAGAGCTTATTATATCCATCTCAGAGGGCAGTGACTATCAGTGTCGGTTGACTGCGGTGCTTCGCTTGGTGACTCTGGTCTGTGCCTGGGGCGTGTGAGGGAGGTGGCGCTATCTCCAGCCCGACAATCCATATCTCCCTTGCCCTGTTTGTTTAGCCTTCCCCCATTCCACAGCAGAAAGAAAAAAGGCCAATTCTTCTTCGCCATTGATCTCCAGCTTGCTCCAGTTGAGCTAGTCATTCATGGTCATGTTTACGCTATACCAAGGGGCCCCCCGGTCCTCCGCAGAGGCCGAGCCAGACCGGCCCGTGACTATCAAAATGCACTGCAGGCGAAGGAAAAAAAGAAAAAGGACCCAGCTGTACGGAGCTTATCAGCCGTCACGTGGCTCATTTTAGCTTCTGCATCACCACAATGGCCGAAAGTAGCCGTTGAGGGGCGTGGGGGGTGCAAGCCCACGATAATTGGGGAGATTAGAATGGAAGCTGGGGATTTGGTTTCTGTGATTGCCGCAACAGGCCGCGATCCCAGTAAATACGTGTTATGTAATTGGCGACACTGGCAAAGCTAGCAGCACAGGGCATTGTGGGGAAACCTTGGAGATGCATCACCAGCATTCTCTTAACTGTTTTGAGATTGACAGTGTTGGCTTGTGCTGAGACCTGAGACGTCTTGTGACTTATTTTGATGACGATATGTCCGTGTCTCTTACTTTCATAGCCAACTTCCATTGTTGGTCAATGATGTGCAAGGGGGCTGAGGATGATGTGTCGTTGCGGTTCGGTACTCTAGATAAGGCGATATGGATAAGATATGCCGACATCCAATCCAATGGATGACGAATGGGGCTCTGCTACCGTATCTCAATGGCCTGGAACTGAGAGAGAGAAAAATATTCGATCTCGCTAGAAGCCTTCTGCAGCGTTTGCTTATCGATCATGTCTCCATAAATGACCGACCGAAGCCGCTGGCCCTGGGCTGGTCTACGGGAGAGGCGTTTACCTAGAGAGTCCTAAATTCGGAGGGCCCCGATAACAAACGACACTAGCATATTTTTTATCTCTGAATTGATCTTGCACCATGTTATTCCCCTGTGCTGGTCTCTGGTCAGTGCGATAAGTTATGAACCATTGACCAAGTCGTGATATATCTACATTTTGTATATTGTACATAGAAGAACCCAATTACATCACAATGCTGGACGAGCATCATCGTCTTCCCTTGTATTTGACCTCCGACCTCGCAAGAACTCGACATACCCGATCGGTCTGCCTCGGGCTAAGCCAAGCACATCTTGAATCCCACCGTACGCAAGGCCAAACAACAACCCGTATCGCGCGGTCCGGGCGGCGGTTGTGAGTGACAGGCGATCTAGATGCAGACGCCGAATATCGGCGCTTGTTAGCTCATCTCTTTCTGCCGCCTGCGCTGTAAAGTAATGTAATGTAAAAGAAACCCCTGCTCCACATCATGCAATGCTTGCAATATCTACCCGTCGCTTTCCATCATCAAAGCTCCCAAAACGTCATGCATTCCCCATATGGGGTTTTGCGCAATACCGTTTCCCTTAGTCAAGCCGAGGTCTGAAGAGATAACCTAAAGAGAAGGAGAGAAAAGAATTGACCACTTACGCCAAAGAGAAAACGCGCCGGCGACTGTAAGCGTAGCTATCGTCGTAGAAAACATGTCGCTCGCCCCGCGATATCGATCGACCGTGCTCTCAAGCGACAAGGCCAGGAAGCTCCAGAAGCCCGTCTTGAGACCCATGCGGAAGCCCTCTCGTATGCCGCCCTGCATGGCGTGGTAATTCTTGCTCTTGTGGTAGAAGTACCACCCTGTCGTCGTGTCGGGCATCTTGTGCGCATGCTCCGCCCGAAACCGCAGCTGCGCCATCTGTCCGCCCTGCGTCGCACCAAGCGAGAAGCCCACGACTGCTGACGAGATTGTTCCCAGCATGAGCCGCATTGGCGTCGCGATGGACAGACGCGGGTTCGTGTCCTGGGGGAAAGTTAGATCTGAGGGCATTGGTGCCCCGGGCCGGGGTGACGGCGCCAGGGTCGGCGACGGAGCGGCGGCCATTGTGGTGAAGCTGGGAATATCTTGTTTCTAGGCTGTGCTTCTGTTTTCAGAGAAGGCCGAGATTGTCGCGAGGCTCTGCGGCTGGTGGAGTCTCGTCTCGGTGGTGGGATGCGGAGAACGAAAGACCGGCCGGAGTTTGCAATCCCGGCGGTGGATGCTGGTTTTTTGGCGCCGCTTGGAATCGGTAATGAAGAAGAGGGGTTACGCTTGGGGTTGGAGTTGGTAATAAAAAGATGACAGGCGAAGGCCCGATAGAGATATGTTCTTGTATCGTGAGATTTGAATATGTAATTGAATTGACTTCGCTTCGACGCTTGCGTGATTCGAACTTGAGGCTCATGTCATGATGGACAGTGCGCTCATGCATTAGTACAGTATTCACGCACGGTCTGTGTCTGTGTTCACATGGAGCTCGAAATGCAAGGTTTGCAGTCGTCAAAATGTTTGGGAATTCAAATGGCCAGTTTCAATACTCCAAGACAAATTCCATGGAGTTGACCAGTTCTCAGGGAGTGAATTACAGTTACTCATTTCCTCGAGTCAATGGTAGCTTCGGCCCTATGGCTGGCCAGATGATTCTTTTGGCATCCATTTTCAGTGCCTGTTCCAGGGTAGCATTCGGCTTCTAGAAGCTGTCACTTTATGCCTTGCTTTCGTTCCTGGATCTTGTTGCTGAGCTGTCACAAATCCTTGAAGATGACGTATCGATAGTTTAGTTCTTATAGGACAGCGTTTCTGCACACCATCGTAAGCTGGGATATCCATACGTCTTGATGGAGTGACAGCGTTCAAATCCTGCCTGTGTCCCTCCATCTACGCGCTCTCACGTGATGTCGCGCCGAGCTGAGCCGCGATTCGCCCCGCCGTTCAAAGCCTCAATGCCCCTCATGAAGAACAGAGAGAGGCAGCTTTAAACTCTGACGTCTTCCTCAAACCTTCGAAACAAGATCGACAAAATGGTACTACACAGATCGACTTACTTCCTAACGCCTTTCGATACTAACAATACCCCAGACTGACGTTGATGACGCAAACATCTCGGTGCGCTTCAAGCACGGCATCCATACCATCTACCTCT
This sequence comes from Fusarium oxysporum f. sp. lycopersici 4287, assembly GCF_000149955.1. Lineage (NCBI taxonomy): Eukaryota > Fungi > Ascomycota > Sordariomycetes > Hypocreales > Nectriaceae > Fusarium > Fusarium oxysporum. The sequence goes on from NC_030987.1 coordinate 510,700, forward strand.
TCATCGACGCTCTCGCCCCCTTCTCCAGCGCCGCCACTGAACTCCTCAATGTTCTGATCGAACGATACCCCGATGGTCTTACCAAGTCGCTTGGCTCTTCCGAGAAGACTACCTTCGATACAGACTCGACTCTGGCCTTTGGCGCATTAAAGACGCCGAATGACCCCTCGAGCGGGTGGGTTAAACTCAAGACGGGTGATGGGGAGAAGACACCGACAGCGTTGGGACTGAAGAACAACAGTCTTCTTGCGTTTGCGGTGCTGGATGAGGAGGGTGATGCGCCAGAGTTTGAGGTTGAGTGGCCAAAGGAGGATGAGGAGCTGTATGAGGAATGATTTAGGGGCGAATCTCCAGATCCACGCGAAGTCGACTACATTTCTGCGACGGCGTACTGTCTCCCCTTGATGCCGGGCGGAAGATACACCTACGATCGAGGCTGGCGTCGAGAACCGCGCCTGAGGACTACACCACGGAGCTCTCATGGAAGGAACATAGTCGTACGACGCCTTACTGGGCCTGCAGAATTACAGAGAAGATGTGAAAAGAAATATTAAAGTAGATACCCAATTGAACGCTTTACATGACGACCAATAAGGATGAGCTGAGCTTGGGTAAAGATCATCGGGGTAGGTAACATTGCAGGCCAAAGCATCTGGGTCGCATTGATCGAAATATCACGACGCCACAACTAATAAAATCAAGCATATTTTTAAAAATAGAGGAACTCGCCATTGTTTCAATTCCGTCTTACATGACTCGCTGAATCAATGATGCGGCGTTCCTCTCCCTGAAAAAGGGGCCCTTGTCGCATGACTAAGCCATGTAAACTTCATGTGTTGTCAATTCTCCAGGGGTACAGTACCTAAAACCAGGGACCAACACCAACTCTCCTTTCCACGACCAAACCTTTGCGCCGCTCCCAACAACGTCCCGTTGGCCTTTTTAAAACACCACCGACGTGGCTTGCGCATGAGGTCGACTACATGAAAGTCGTGGCTTTTCTCCGCCATGGCCTGGGCCTACTGGTGCCGCTCTCGATAGCCTTCACAATCTACCTCTACATCTTCCCCATCGTTCAAGGATGCGCATTCCCCGTCGAGTCGAGAGATAGTCAGGAGGCTTATGACTTGACCAAGAAGTTCCACTGGCCTTCGAAGCCGACTGCGGACGATCATGCTAAGCTTGCGCCTTTTCGACTCCTTGCGCTGGGAGATCCTCAGCTAGAAGGTGATACCTCGATTATTACGAACTACCTGGGCACTTTTCCTCATGTGCAGAGTGTTTTCAAGCATGTGACGTTTCAGACGACGCATTGGTGCTTCCGCGAGCGAGTGCGAAAGATCATACACGATATTGTCGATATAATCATGGAGGATCTTCCCTACTACCTCATGTCGCAGCGCAAGCGGTTCGATCTATGGGGCAACGACTTTTACCTGGCGCATATCTATCGTCAAGTTAACTGGTGGTCCAACCCTACCCATGTATCAGTACTGGGCGATCTTGTCGGTAGTCAATGGATCGACGACAAGGAGTTTGAGAAGCGAGGCCGACGATTCTGGAACCGCGTGTTCAAGGGTACCGAGAGATTGTCCGACGAGCTGGCGCAAACTCCGAGTAACGATGACAACATTTCTGGCGTTTTGGATGGTAGTGATGAAGCTAAGCTTTGGAAGAAGAGAATGCTCAACGTGGCAGGAAACCACGATATTGGATACGCTGGAGATCTGACCGAGGAGCGATTGGAGCGCTTTGAACGAGTTTTTGGAAAGGCGAACTATGAGCTGCGGTTCGAGTTGCCCATAACAGATCCCGAGACGATAGCTACGATGTACTCTGATTCCAACCCCGAGTCGAAACGAGTCATTCCCGAGCTTCGCATTGTTGCTGTCAACGATATGAACCTTGATACACCGGCGAAGTCTCTTCCTTTACAGGATGCGACGTACGGCTTCATCAACAACGTCATCTCGTCCGCAGGGTCCGTTCAATACCAGGGTCAATTCACTCTGATCCTCACGCATATCCCAATGTACAAGCCCGCAGGCATCTGCGTTGACGCTCCCTTCTTCGACTTCCATACTGCAGCAGACGGCGGAGGTCTCAAGGAGCAAAATCAACTCAGCTCTGATGCCAGCCGAGGTTTCTTAGAAGGAATCTGGGGCATGAGCTCAAAGAGAACTGCACCAGGCGGTGGCTACGGCCGCGCAGGTCTAATGCTCAACGGCCACGATCACGCCGGCTGCGACACGTACCACTACATCAACCAAACAAACGGCACAGATCCCTCCCAGCGTCAATGGGAAGTAAAAACCTGGTCCGACGCACAAGATCTGAAAATCCCAGGCACCGATGGCATACCGGGCCGACGCGAGATCACAGTCCGCAGCATGATGGGCGACTTTGGCGGAAACGCCGGTCTGCTGAGTCTCTGGTTCGACCAGGAATCTTGGGAGTGGAAGTATGAGTACGCCACGTGTCCGCTGGGAAGCCAGCACTTCTGGTGGTTCGTGCACATCTTCGACTTTATCGTGCTGGTATGGATGCAGTCGTACGCTGTGCTCTCTGTGATGGAGACTTATGGTGTTGATGTGGACGGGCCGTTTTGGAGGGGCGTGTCACGGATGAAGGATTTTGTGCTGCGGCGGAAACAAAGTGTCAGTGATAAGAAGTAAAACTATTTGGATAAAACGATGTTTGGGTTAGTGATATTTTCTTCATAGAATACAAAGCGTTCTGATTTCGTAATTTGATATGGGCTTCGCCTGGGATTACCGTTCGGTGAATTATGGTGGTCGTAACGGTGTTGGGCCGAGACATTCTCGCGATGGCAAGCTGAGTTGAGTAGATATTGCGAGGCGCAGGGCTGGAATAGGATTAGGGTTGTTGTATAAGGTGTGATGATGGGCGTGGTACTGATGGTAACGGTGTTGGACAGAGATCAGGGCCGCGCGGCGAGGTTGTACACATTGTTTGGTGTTTTGTATTGCCATGGTCAAGTTCTGGGTCTGAGATTGAGGCAATCATGGCTTGCCTTTACTGATATGAGTGCATGCGGCTCTGCGCCGTTGAGTCAGTCCTGGAGGTGTCATGATGAATGCGCATGCCATGTCTCGTGGTATCTTGTGTGTGTCGTCTTTCACACAGTCATTGCTGGTGCCACGCTTCAACAGCCCCCTTCATCATAGACTTTTCCTGATTACCAATATGATGATCATCTGTACAAAGATCACGTCACTCAACACAAACACTTATTCACGTCTTTCAGCTGACACGAACCAGATCACAGGCAACGCCATGATGTAAAAGACTATTGCGCGTGGTCTCCCACGCCGGTAGCATCAACATCGTGGTGATACAGCCGTTGAGGTTGCCCAGCGACCAAGGAACTCTGCCAGATCCGGCGAAGCACCGCTATCTATCATGGAAGAAGGTCCGTTGCGCAGAATCGTGTGTAGAGTGTGATCAAAAGCAACGGTCGTTTGTGTGAGATCAAGCGATTGGGAAGGGTGACTACATAAACCCAGGACCAAACCGCTGGGTCGATGTTGAGATTTGCATGATCATATTCACACGAGACCATTCACCGGAAGAAGACCTTTTACAAACAGTCATCGAGATACTGCTGGAACCATGTTGTCTCTTCAAGGACTTGGCGTACTGATCTTTCTAGGCGTCGCAGAAGGTGTCCCGCGACCAGATGAAAGTCATCAAGAAGCACTTCTCAAGCACCATGTCAATATACCAAGGGACAACGCCAATGATGGTGTACCTACCGACATGCTTGGGGCGATGAGTCCTCAGACAGACTACAGAACAATGCCAGCGGGCACTTACACAGAGACAATCTCAACAGGCCTAGTCAGGATAATCGTCGTCAACGAACCAACACCTACGACAGCCAATCAAGAAAAATGTCCAGTCGAATGTGATTGCACAAGGATAAAAGATAAGAACAGCGATGAGTAAGTCCATGATACCAATCAGGCTCATTCTGTACATTGCTGAAACGCTCAGATACGCCCAATGCTTGACCAACGCAGCATGTAGACCATGCAGAGAACCAAGTCTCACAGCTTCATCAACGATGAAACCAAAGGCAACATGTCCCGCAGAATGCAACTGCACCAAGATCAAAGATGAGCAAAGCCAAGAGTACATTTCATCCTCACAATCACAAGCTTCACCTTATTAACGAGTAATGTATAGGTACTTCCAATGCATAACGAATGTCAACTGTCAGAGTTGCAGAGTGGGAACCCCACCCAATTGAACAAACACGTGAAAAGGAAGCAAGCGTTATCATTGCATGTGGTGGTATTTGGTAGCTGACAAGACTTTCATCTGTCGTATGATAATGGTAGCTAGATAAAAAAGTTTGACAAAAGAAAAAAAAAGAGAATGCGTTTCTTTTTCCCCGAGCTTCGAACAAATGCAACGCTAGAATCCGTGAATTAAGCTATGTTATTGGGTTTAACAGCAGCAGTCGAAGCACTCAAGACAACACTCGCAGGTCTCGCCGCAGAGCCAGCAGCAGCAGAGTGTAGCGATACTGTAATTCATAATTAGTACTTAATGAGACAAGAGTAGAGGATGAGTGAAGCTTACCATGTGTATAGACAGCCGTGGCTCTTCTCTTCTTGTGGTGGAGGGGCTGGCTGATACTGCATTTGCTGATGCTATTCATTGTTAGAGAAACTGATCATCTTCCACTTGAGCTTCATGAACTTACAGGCTGTGGGGGAGGGTAGCCCTGACCAGGAGGAGGGTACCCATACTGACCCTGCTGAGGAGGGTAGTAGCTGTCCCAAACATTAGCTTTCCTTTGGTCGTCTTCTTGTGATAGAGACTTGCTTACCCTTGGTTGGGGTCGTATGGAGCAGACATTATGACAGATGTGGTTTATGGGATTGTGAATGTGCAAGATGCAGAGTTGGAGACAGGAAGAGCGTCAAGTTATATTATTAGCCCCATGTGTTTTCCATCTGGAGCGGAAAGGGTCACAGGGGGCGCAGTTGCAGACGAGACGAGACGCAGATGATCTGTATCCTTCTTGGCTCTTTGCTGTGACCTTGGCGTAATAACGGGTATCCCGCGCACCAAGGCCGATTTAACCGTACTGCAGTCTTGGCAGACACTCTTCACCATCTGCTCTGACACTTCTACTGATTGACACTCACTGGTTGTTGGTCCTTTCACTGGGCTTGCACTAATTGCTAGTTAGCGACGGTTATGCCGGCACGTTCCGTTACGAGTCGGCAAATGATATTGGGTTTTGACAGCCTTGTTGGTCTGTTTACTCTAAAATGTTAAATTGCAGTCTCCCGGACCATCTCAGCTAAGGGTCTTGGTGACTCCACTGCGAATTGACGTTGCAGGGGTTGAGCGCCTTGGCAATTGCGCGTCCTCTATGGCTGAGCTTCACTCCTGCATAAAGGGTCCATCTTGGCGCAAGAGGTTGGGCTTGAAGATTGTAGACTAGCAAATGCCTGACGGATCACGAGTCAAGTTTGTTAAAGTGCTATCACGAGATTACGAGCCACAGCTCTTCATAGGGTCTTCGGTATAAGTTGTCCATTGCTACGGAGCTCTCACCGTATTCTTGATAAAGAGCTGATCCTCAGGCTGTTAGCCTTGCTACATGTCCTGTTCCCGTCTCTTGTCCTGTCTTGTCATGAAACACTCCTTGCCGCTGTATTCCCGAACCCCGTACGATCAACGCGCGCGCGTACAGTATGTGTAGGTACCGCCACGATTTACGAATACAACAATGGCGAATTGAAGCTGTCCAAAGCCGCGGGGACCGATTTCCTCTAACGCGCGTTGTTTAGCCACTGGATATTCGCTTTCGGCTGCGGCCGAGTTATGGAGCTTGTCTCAGCTTTTGGTGTCTTGGACGACAGAAACTTGCCGTTACGTTGTATCGCTTACCGGTTTGCGCCGCATTCGGTGCCCGACAAATGCAGCCGCCGACGGAATCTGTGCCAATTGATGTATGCAGTTGGTTCATGCTAACGTTGGGTGCTTCTCAATTGTTGCTATCTTTAGTGATTCGCCTTCTCGCACATGATTAGAAAGGCACCTTGCTGAAGTGCATCTCGGCGCAACACGCAGCTCTTCCGAGCGCTTTGATTTGCGCCTGGCTTTCTGTTGACTCGACCTGAGCGAAGCGGGCGCATGAAGGACAACCATGCGACTCACGGACATGCAGCCAACCGATCGACATGCTCCTTAATCCGCAAAGCAGCTTCTTTCGAACTCAATTTCGTGACATCCAGCACCAACTCGGTCTCATTCCCGAAACGATAGATTGTCTCGTTCTCCAAAATCGGCCTCAATATCGTCTCGTCTGTGAGCTTCGCGTCTACGTTTTGATTCCGCGACGGGTTGATCGCCCTCCTTATGTTCTCCTCAATCTCGCATTCCAGCACGATCGATATAAATGAAACGCCTCTCTTTCTTGCCGCAGCCTCGTAATCCTTCGCGCCCATTTCTCCCGCTGCGCTTGCCTCTCGCGCATCCGTAAAGATCCACGTTTTAGCCTTGGTATATTCCGACGTCGCGATTTCGTTCAGGACGTATCGCCGTAGACCCGTTCGCATCTCATGGTAGCCTGGAGATGAGCGCTCAACGAGGGCGTCGATGGGATCGATGAGGAGGTGATTGTGGTAGACTTTGGAGTTGGGGAGTAATTGCTGGAGCTCCTTCGCGATCGTGAGCTTCCCGATGCCGGGGTAGCCGTTGATGTAGATGTAGCGAGGCATATTTCAGCAGGGCGGGCGTGATGTCTGACAGGAGGTCTGCGAATGCGATTTTCGTACTGGCTTTTCGCTTGAAGGGTTTGTTGATCGTTGAGAAGTTGCGGACGTTGGTATTTGTAGTCCGACGAAAGGTGAGTGAGTCACTGTTATGCTTTCAACAACCACCGAGCCCTCCCAGTGTGGCTACTCACGAGAAGCTTAACTTGACAACCAAAACTTTGATCATGCAACCAATCTTCGTAAATCCTGCTCAAGAGGATCAAGAACTCCAGAAATCACATCCCCTTGAAAACAGCATGAGTTCCCAGACGTACCGATTTGCATATCCGATCGTAGACATCGCTCAACCGCATTGTAATATCCAGAGCCACCAATCATCATGACTCTCCCCAAAAGCTTATTGGCAGCTTCGTAGTCAAGGATATGTCTCGGTAAGCCAGGCTCTAATGTTTGAGTCTGGGGTGAATCCAAAGTTGCTATTGACTGTCCAAGTATGAGCTCGATGAGTAGGATTCCGAGATAAAGCATGAACGGGTTGGTCGGTGATACTGATGCGTTGACTCTGGGATATTCTGGGAAGTGTCTGAGGACAAAAACATGCTGAAATTGATGAACACCACCCTTTTGGGCAATGAAGATATCTTCACTTCTTGGAATGTCCGCAACCCAAGGGGTACCCTGCATCTGCAAAACACCACAGGCAATCATCCAAGCCAGGCGTAGCTTATCACCGTAGAGCAGCGCTGGATCTTGAAGGACTTGTTTTAGTGGTACTAGAGACCATTCATCACAACTGCCCAGACATTCAAGTGTATAAACATCATACTTCTTAGTTTCTGTCATGTAGCAGTGCTGAATATGTCCACATCTCTCACCCTGCTTTCTCTTCCCCATCGTTTGCATTGCTTCACAAAGATTGCTGATGTGTTTGGAACAAACAGGCTCTGATATTGTCCTGAGAGTATTGAGTGTAAGGTTTGATAAGGCTGATTCGATGATAACTGTTTGCGATTGCTGGCTGTTTGTCGAAGAGGTAGATGAGGGGACAGCAAACCCAACTGTCTTCCTCGAAGTAGTTGTACTTTGTGCTTTGAAAGAAACCGTCGATGTCTTCGAGTCCTCTTTGCTCTTCAGAAGAATTTCATTCCATTGTTTTGAAGTATTGGCTTGCGATGCCGTCAGGTACGAAACGGCAAGACGGAACTGCAACTCCTTGATGATGTCCTCATCGTCATCCCCAGGAATAACAGTTCGTGACGGCGGCGTAAGTCTGAGGCCAACTTCATGTAAACCAGAGCATTTGCAAGTCATTGTTGATCGCAATGCATGATAAATACCGCTCAGCATCCCATTGACTAGTTTGTTGAGTCTTCCTTGTGATCGTGACTTTCTATGTGGCTCTAGATCTGTGTTCAGAACGGCTAGCCTTTGAAGAGCAGAGACGCCGTCGCGTATTCTCGTAAGGGCTTCCTCATGGTTGGACTTCTGAAGGATAAATGTCGCCCGCTTGAACTGCTTCTTTATCGAAGAGCTTTCAGTCCATTCGGTCTGTTCCGAGTTAGCTTAGGTATAATGCTGATCGCAACCACCTACCTTTCCGTCTATACCAACATTGAGCTTCTCCATCATCTCCTCGATAGCTTCCCTCATGTCCTGCACGCGATCATCGAATACCTGCAATGATGACCAGAGCCTCAAGCGCAACTTATTGAAGATCTCTTCTTCTCTCCAAAGATCTCCGAATGGATCTCGAATCATTTCCTCGATGCGCGTTTGTGGTGCAATTCCTGTTAAAAGCTTCTCGCATATGTTTTGAAGATTGGCGTGTTCATTCTTGAGATTCAAGATGAGGCTCTTGAGGATTCGTTTGTAGGATCGGAAATTCTGCAGGGTGCCGAGACCGTTCATGTAGCATTGTAGTGCAGATACCACGAGAGGTATGCTACCGAGCACGATACCGGCGACCTCGAAGCCTGACATTGAAACGAAATCAAGACGTTGACGGAGGGACGAGAGCGTGAGGGAAGGATTTTTGAGGCTCTGAGCCTGGTCTTATTCAGCTGCGCTGATTGAGGGTTGAAAAGAAGAGGGGTTGCGGCTGACGTGCAGCTGGATGTTGATCTGACCAACAGCATCTGCAGCACCTTACCATGGGTCACCAGAGGGCATGTGTCACCCTAACCTTCCTTCCATGTTTCTTGAGTCGATGAATCTCGGGATAACAAGCAGCTCCCTGTCTTCATTGCATTCCTCACACAACCATGAATACTATTGCTGATCACGTGTCGGCTTGTCTTCAAGAGTTCAATAGTCTCTGCAGTTCCCCGACAATATGGACAGACAGTATTCCAGATGAGGGTACTCAGAGCGATATATCGCTAGTGAAGCTACAGAACGAGCTGAGCAGATTCAAGATCTGGAGTGGAAACATTGGTGCTCACAGAAAAGGAAGAAGCTCGCTCGATCATAGGCTTCAAGATGCGTCAAATATCCGGGATCAGTTGGTTGAGCTCTTGGAGGACTTGAGAGAGTCCCTGCAAGATGGTGAGTTGCCATAATTGAGCTGCGGAAGATTCTGTCTGACATCAACAGCTAAGGATATCCTCACTGGACAAACAACGCCATGGGATCAGGACCTGTCCCCAGCTGATTTTTCAGACGACGACTCCGACCAAGAACCTTTTCAAGATGGCGCCTCCGGAAATTCTGAGCTCTCGCAGATATTTGCTGCGATAGTTGAAGACATCAACTGTCTGTTCAGACTTTCAGTTTCCATTCACAATCCTTCTCCCCACGACCGCTTCAAGAAAGCCTGCTTAACCGATACATCTGGCTACGAGCCATTTGACGTCCAGCATGTATGCAACAAGCTCTCCAAAGCCCCGAAGCCCATAGCAGAGAGACTTGGAAAGGCAATTTCTCGGCGGAGGCAGTACTTCAAATACAGAGAACTGCACCATGACAAGTTGGCGAGTGGGCTCGAACTCGATGACAAGGACCAAATGCAGAGTACCGTAGCCTCTTCGTTACCAAAAAAGCTTAATGTGAATGAACCTATCTCTTTGGACGAGAACGTGGATGATGCCTCGGATGCTGGGAGATCACAGACTTCTTGGGCAACATCTGCTGCGAATCCAGAGAGACGGAAGATACCTGCCCTTCCAGCAGGAGCCGAGAATGGGCCTTTCGAGTGCCCATTTTGTTTTATGATGGTAGCTATTACTTCGAGGAATCATTGGAAGTTAGTTTCCCTTCCCTCGCCAATATGAATGTTACTGACGTGAGACAACAGAAAACACGTATTCTCAGATCTGTTTCCTTACATTTGCGTTGAGCTCGGTTGTCCGGCCCCAGACCAAGACTTTCAAAGACGTCACCAATGGGCCGATCACGTCAAGAAACACCATTGGAAGACATGGGCCTGCAAACTTGGATGCGACAAGACCTTTGACTCTTCGCAAGACATCAAACGGCATTTAGAGCATAAGCATTCAGAAACCGCGGAAATGACTCATCTCGACAGTCTTCTCACTATCTGCGAGAGGCCTAAGTCCGAAAACGAGCCAGCAGACTGTCCTCTGTGCGGAGAGAGACAATCTTCGTTTAAGCAATACCAACGGCATGTTGGGCGCCATCAAGAGGATCTTGCTCTATTCGCATTGCCACATCTTCCAGGCGAAGAAGATGAAAAGAACGACGAGTCTGGTTTCGAGTCAGAGGAACAGGAAGAGCTGGAGTCTGTAGTAGAAGAAAAGTTAGAGAAAGCCAGCTCTTATGTCACCCGTCTTTCTGATGAGAGCGGAGACAAGGCTCCAGCTGCAGCTGAACATAGTCCTCGATATTCTCGACTGGTGGGAGTCGCCACTGCCGATGTTACAGACGGGATCACTTATGACACAACATTCACCAACGTCATTGCTGGACCAGGATACTGGCAATCCGGCTCTCACTCATGGACCTGTCCGATCCCCTCCTGTCTGTATCATGATCACGGATGGCCTACCGAGGAACAAAGGGACCGCCACTACAGCGATAAGCATTCTGAAACCTCTATAATGTATGAGTGCATGTTTAAGCCTTGTCCCTACAAGTCAAAACGAGAAAAAAACTGCAAGCAGCACATGGAGAAGGCTCACGGTTGGGAATACATTCGTCCGCAGAAAGCTGATAAGAAGCTGCCTTCGATATCAGATATGGGCCTAGATATGACCAACCAGCAGCCGGGAACGCCTCTGGACATGGACTCCCCAGATGAGTCTTTGGATCATAGAAGGGACCCGGATATGACGAATCGCTACGTCGAAACAGAAAGCCTCGACTCGGCACATGCTGACATTCTTTACCTCAATTACAAAAAGTTCTCATACACAATCAAATTTTCCCGACACGCTATCAGAGATGGCAAGTTGCGAGTGTCTACGATAAGAGAGTTCGCAGCGGGAATAAGTTATGTCCCTGAGAGCCTCACATATCTGGTCGAGCTTTCTTTCAAGGACACTAAATTGTTGATCGATGGTACACCCATTCGAAACTATGGTATATCAAGTGGTGATACAATAAAAGTTGCATCACCGCGATTTAGGAAATCTGATCAATTTAGCGGTTCACCTGGTAAAGATCCTTGGCTGGATAATGGGCATGGCACTGAAGGGAACATAGAACTCGAAGGGAAGGCAGAACGTGACAAGCGCCGAGCGGAGTTCTCCCAAGAATTACGACAAAGAGCTATGGTGGAATCTGGCGGGGATCAAGTGCCAGTCCCTAAAACTGAATCAGATTTCGAGATAAAGGATACCCGCCATGCTTCTGGGCCTAGCCAACCGCCTGCAGAGGTTGGCCACAAGGTTGTCAAAAGCTCTACACCTGGTGTTAGATGTGCCACCTGTGCCTTGGAAGGTAAAGAGATATGGGTTGTTCCCGGGCGCTGTTGTGGGTATTGCGGAACACCATGTGTGGACGAGGATACTCTAGACGTTCATGATTCGTTCAGAGCGACAGGCGTCAATGATAACAACGAGGAAGGGCTGCCTCAGGTCCCTGAAGGACTCGAGAAGAAAGAAGCACCGTGCCAGAGCCTTTTGGTCAATGGTCATTGCATGGATGGAGCTGGCAGCCCCTTCATTGATGATGCGGCCGTGATATCTAGTTCCGATCGAGGATACCAATATAATGGAGCCTTGATTGAATTCTGGCTTGATGATGACCAAGAAGGAACTCAAGGTTTGGGAGGCTTTGAGTACGCTGATGGACGATTTGGAAGTTGGATGGTTTCCAGAGAGGTCGCTAACTCGGACGATGGTTCAACCAAAAAGCAAGAAGAGCGGCCCTGACTTATTAATGGAATTCATTCGAATATCATAAGGAAGTTGAGGAGTATAGAGGAGCTCAGCGAGCCTGATATCAAGGAAAAGAGAAGTCATATAGTGGAAAAGGTCGACGAGCTTTTAGCGGAACAACGTGTTAAGTGAACAGAGAAGTAAGGGTCAGGTAGCTTTCAACTAATATAGTCATGGCGAGGTTATAACTCGATCTTTGTACCTCATCATCTCCCATGTTAAAGTGCTCGTGAATGAGTCGTGAGTAGACCCCACGAGGACTTGATGCCTGCTCACGCGATCACAAAAAGTACCAAGGTCTGCAGATAATAGGTATCGCTCTGGGGGCGTGAGACATCACCAATGTAAGAGAGGCCACTGTAAATGCCAGAAAGAGATAAGGGTCTTCCTTATAAGTGCCGTGGTCAACCTGCTTCTGGTGTCTGGGGGCCAGATTGAGAACATTTGCCTGATTGACTTGGTATCTTCAAGACCAAGTTCCAAGACAGGATTTCGGAGAGCAAGCGGATGATGGATCAGGATGGCAACGACACAAAGTCAATGACGAGCCAGCGATGCTGGAGAACCTCTTGAGAACGATCGTCGTAAAGACGATCAAGCATGTTGCCGCCTGTATCACGAGAGAAGTCTATGTTTAGTCGGAATTTTGACAGCTGGCTAGGTCTACGGGCCGCCCGGGCCGCTATCCTAATTAGTGGGCTAACGCTGACAGGAACACCCCCTGATGATATGATATGATATGATATCATGTCATGTTTGCTCTGTTTGAAGATGACTGTTAGAAAAAGGCCTCAACCCCTAAACATGTATTTTCTTTAAGCTATTTGTTTCCCAACCCCCCTCATTTGATGCCCCTGTTTCTGCCGTTATCTGGCTCTACATTTGTTATATGATCATGCCAAACAAACCTGCAGAGAATACGACACCGCCGGATGCGCTGGCATTAACCACTGCCTATACGAAGTCTCCGTCGAAGTCTCCATCGAAATCCCCTTCAAGATCTCTGTCGGCTCCAGGCGAAATTGGTCCTGCAGATGATTCTGATGTCTGTCCTTCAGACCCCTTTTACATTGAGGACGGCACTTACTTTCGAGCAGCATGATTCACAGGGGGATGCCGATTCTTCCATTGGGACCGATACGTCAGTGGGCATCGTGAAAGCGCAAGTTTTGGCGTTTCTAATGGTCCTCCCAGAGAGAGCTCGACCGCTTCCGTTTCCGCTAGCATCCTCGAGTACCGTCGAAGCCTGGGACGCACGTACCACAGCGACAAGTTTACCGCGAATTACTGTTTCCCCAACGACGATCAACAAGTAGAGTCTATGGACTTAACGTACGGCTTGAACTTATGCCTCGAAGCGCATCAACAAGGTGCTAACTGAACAACAGGCATCACTACTTGACGCTTCTTTTGGATGGTGAACTGTTTCTTGCCCCTATCAAGACAGACTCTATACAGGTAGGGTGTTCTCGTAAAGTCTCAAATTGGTTAAAAGTCCTTGGACTGATTTCTGCAACGCCTCTCGTAGCGAGTTCTAGATGTTGGTACCGGAAGCGGTGAGTTGGACAATTCCTCCTCTGGATCTCTACTAACAGCTTCGCAGGAATCTGGGCTATGTATGGCATTTCGACGAGTCCGGAAATGTCGCCTACTTACAGTCTATAGAGAATTTGCCGACCGATATCCAAGTACAGAAGTAATCGGCACAGATCTATCCCCTTGCCAACCCCAATGGGTCCCCCCGAACCTTCGATTCGAAATCGATGATGCCACGCAACCTTGGACGTGGAAGGAAGATTATTTCAGCTTTATTCATATCCGATATCTCTTTGGTGCCATTAAAGACTGGAATAATCTCTTTAAAGAGGCATACCGATGTTGTGCACCAGGAGGCTGGGTCCAGTCAGGCGAGGCCGACGTCACATTCCGTAGTGATGATGGGACTACCGAGCTAGAACCCATTTTCAAAACCTACCAGAAGCTCTTCGAATATGGTAGCCGAATTCTAGGCAACCCTTTCTTCGTCCACGGTTTGCAACTGAAGGCCTTCAAAGAAGCTGGCTTCAAAGATGTTGAGACCGTCGATTACAAAGTATGTTTCTCCAAAGCCTGACTACAGTTGACTGAAACGTTGTCTTGCAGTTCCCTATTGGAGGCTGGCCCAAAGATCCAAAACTCGCCGAGGTCGGGCGGTTTGTCAAGGCCACGCTGGAGAATGACTTGGAGGGTAAGACTACCAACCTTTGAGTGTTGACAGACTTCTCACACGTGATAGGTTACACTCTTATGATGTGGAAGGACGTTTGTCGATGGCCCGAGGAAGAATACGAGGTGTCTCTTATGAGCTTGCGTAAGGCGATACGGAACCCCAAGGTGCATAGTTACATGACTGTGCGTTATGTGTACGGTCGCAAGTAGGATAGCTATGTTGGAGATCTTGAAGTAATACAATGAATGTGGAATTGAGAGGATTAGTTCCGCGTCGTGATTCTTAGCCCCCAGCCACAGGGCTCAAACTGCAGAGATATCCAAGGTTGAGGAGGACAGACAACCAGCCGGAAGTAATCTGTTGTTGGGTAGGTGGAGCACATAAAAATGGTCTCTATTTAATGTTAGGCAAATGCTATCTGGAACCATCTATTAGGTTATGGTAATTTCCTCCCAGCTGTTATCCTTTACCGCTTCACCTTTCATGATTCCGTGAACGTAGCTATCTCCGACCAGTTGATAAGTACCATCAGCTCGAGGCCTCAGAACCAATGGCACCGGACAAGACGAAACCACCCAGACGCTGTCTGGTTCAAATGCCGAACACAAAGCCAACCCTAGGTGCCCTTCGTCTGTCAGAAAAACTCGCCGCTGGCCAGCGTATCTACCCAAGAGCGACGCGTACTGAGAAGCCTGTGAAAACGTGTTGGCGAGTTCCTTAGCAACTGGGGACGTCCACTCTAAGTCAACTTCTGAGGAAAAGTCCGTGATTGAGGATCTCGACGCCATGTATGAAAATATTGACGACAGCTGTGAGTCCGGAGGATCAGAAGGCCCTAGCTTTTGCAGCATCTGTTTTATCCATTCGATACTTGGAAGCATATCGGAGGCTTCATCTCCATCCCGGGTTACAAGAGATTGGAAGTTTGTCAATTGTTCCAAGATTGAAAGTCGCTGATCGACTGTCATGGAGGTATCCCAGACCCGCAAGCAATGAAACAAGATGAAGGATAGCCAGGCTTTAAAGCAACCGCCAAGCGCCGAGCTATCTGTGACTGAATCGTATATATTTGAGCCAAAGATGAAAGTACGCCAACAAGCTTCAATGCCGAGCTCTCCAGTTACTTTGTAGCGCTTACCGCATCGTAGTAGAAGGGCCGCAAAAGGTTCGATGTTGAAATAGTAAGCGAGTACGTAAAATGGATAAGACCCTGGAAGGATCTGTCCAACACGCTGAGCTTTGACAGCCAGCCTTGAGTCTGTGATGCTAAATCCCAGAGAACCAATCTCACTGTATCGCGCGGCGTCCAACCGATCATCGCTGTTAACACGATCAAAAAGGATGGGAGCAGTCCTCGCAGCAGATGGCTCGTTGGATAAGTTAGGTACCCACGATGGTATATCCTCTGAAGGCAAATTCTGTGTGCCGTGGTAGAATTCTGCAAAACCAGCTAAAGAGATGAATCCTAAGTGATTACAATGATTGAGGATATTCTTCGTGGCAGCTGTGAAAACCTGAGCGACGCTCGCGTTATAGTCAACTTCCAAATCGCATCGAGGAATTCCCATATGGCTCGCGGCCATGTTAACCATTCCCAATAACGAATACACCCGATCGCGGGCATTCGTAACCTTGAACTTATGGCACACCATCATCATGTATGCCAACTGAGAACTGGCAGTCGTTTTCCAATTACCAGCGCCGGTAAGCTCCTCGATAACAGAAAGCAACGGGTGATCTTGAGGCTCTTTCAAGCTTTCGAGGGACATCTTGATTACGGTGATGAAGTGAACGGCGTAAGGTCCTGGCGACCACGAAATCTGTTCCAATTTGACCATGGCCAACGCCCCATTGGGAAACCAGCCCAGTCTTTTGATCATCGCCAATGCAGAGGCGAGCTGTTCCCAAGAGATACATTCGCCGTTTCCGAGGAACACAGAGGTCTGCCGAGCTAGCACGGTCTCTTGAATCACCCAAGCTCTGCGGAACCAATTCCGTTCCAGAAGATCAACGAATGGCTTCCAGGCTACAGAAGGAGTAGGTGGAAGGCCTGAACTTTCGGTTACGCTTTTGTCCAGGCTCACTTCACTTCCATCTGTCTCCTCAGCCAAGCTGGAGAGTTTCCGTATCAGATGAATGGCCTCAGCTGACTCTTTCCCGCCAACACCGAGCCAGATATCGACTCGCGCTGCCATGCTGTAAATCTCGTTCATGATGCCGACCTGGATCTCGCGCTCCCGTTGGCTGGTCTGATCAATACATATTGCGTCGATCCACAAATACCAATCAAATTCCTCGAAGCGATTGAGAGCACCGAATAAGTTTGGTTGGACGTAGAATCTATCGCCGTTCACCAGTATGCATGAGTCGGAGTCGGTGGGTTTGCCATCTCCCTCTGGCGCACCCCACGTATAGGATAGTGCGTGGTAACCAAGTGCCTTTGCTTCATCCAGAGAATGAGTGGTCAAGTCAATATTCAGCCTCTCCGATAACAGGCTGCGTGTCCGCTGGCGTATCTGTATTAATCGAATATGTGTGGAGTCGAGTGTTGATTCGTATTTGTACCTGGTACCAAACGTACTGCTTCTGCGGAAAGTTGTCCATGGCGATGGGGTCATTCTTGGCAGATGGAGTCACAATTGAGACTATAGCCTTGGGAGCTGATTTCTCGAGCGAATAACTATAAGAGAAGAAATAATCCTTGATGGTCGATGTCAGAATGTTACGAAACTCATTTTACCATTTCCCCTTTTCTCTGCATAAATATGTAATGTCTTATTGGTTCACTGTTGCCGCGCGCTTGAATCTGACAGAACCAACACGACTGAAGCTATAGTTAGGTACTTTAACCGCCGTCTATCACAAGCCAATCTAATACTATTAAAATCCCATAGAAATTTTTTATTATAAGATCGCATTCAAGCTCAGAGCCTCCATAAATCGGATTAAATCTTTCAATTTCGATTTCTGGTTGAGAGTTGGTTGGCCTAATATCAGATCTGCTTCTTGAGGTTGGTGCGGCTCAACTTGGCTCTCTGAGACAGCATATGCCCAAAGAGGATGTAAAATGCTATGATAGGATATCAGTATAGCGATAATAGGCAGATTGGCACAGCTTACGTACCTGGAACATAGATCGCTAATCCAAACCAAAGTAGATACTGATACGTTGGGTTCCGAGCTTGAGATGGCTGGATGACTTCGTAAACAAGTTTCATCTCTGAGAGAATACCAACGGGGTACAAGATAATGAACATGTTGTATCTGTTATTGGTCAGTTTATTCCTTTTATACGAGGTACTCTGCTTCTTACCTCAACCATGTCAAACCAGCTGGCACAGATCCCCTTCCCGTCTGGAGAGTAAAATAGAAGTATCGAATCGCATCGGCCGCATTCCAAGCCATGAGCATAAGACTATAGGCAGTATCTCTGAAACCAACTTCCGGATAGTTTCGTGTAATAGCCCAGACAATAGTGTTTCGACCAGCCACTTGGAGCGCAGTTGTAGCGGGAGCCGCTCGCACAAGACCAGTAACAGCATGGATAACTTCCATCACAGTAAAAGTCTCAGTCCATCGTGCTATAATGTTAAGTTCGTCCCACACAGCACCATTGCCTTGGGTCAACCACAGATATGTAGTTCTCAGCAAGAGGGCTGTTCGAAGAAGGGCTGAGAGGGTGTTGTAGAGGAATAAGTATGTGGATGGCTTAGGCCGTGAATCAGAAGTTGGTCGCGCCATCTTTGCTTTAGATAATGAAGTCTGAAGGTGTAAGATCCTAGATTCAGATACGGAGCACTCTTATGCAAAATTCCACGACACGCTAATCAGGCCACTAAGGCGGATTGAGTTATACCGAGGCTGACGCTTGAGAACTTCCAAATTGAGATGCTACGCCGGATATTAACTGGAGACAACACCACTTATCTCGGAGACGAACTTGAATGTGCCTAAATCTATTTCTGAGTCTATTTCTGAGTTGAGGTGCCTTGGGGAGGCAAGAAAACATCTGACTTCTATCCTAAGTGACAAAAAGATTTAGGTAAATTTAGTAAAACTTAGACTTGGGCAAGCTTAATATAGATTTAGTGGGCCTTAGGCTAATCTTTTTGGCATCCGCCCCTGATTCCGGCTTATAAGCCTATCCCTCGATCCTTTCCTAGGGAATTTAGTGGAGGTACTGTCAGAGGGGAATCTGGTATGCGTGTCGTGGTAGTGCATCGGCCATCTCGCAAGCAGTGACGGTTGAATCGTGTCACGAACTTTATGCAGGGCTCGTAAAGGCGACTTGAAAACTAGGGCCCGGCGAATCTAGACGCCGTCGTTATGAAGTGGAGATGGTTAGGAAGCTGGATACAGATATTGCCATTGGTAGCTATTGAATAAAGCGTACTATTCAGGGACGTTTCATCTTCAGAACTCGAGTATTTGGTCTAACCTAGTAGGAATCACATATTCCATTTTGGAATCCTGAGTAATCTGTCCGAGTGAGTTCGATAGGAGCTATCATGAATTTGTCCCTCATAAACCTCGTTCTCGTGACCAAGATGCTATTCTGCAGGACCGACAATGAACCTAAGCTCCGCGATGAATCTCCCACTCTCCATGATAACATCGCCTCGATGCTCGATATATTTACCAGCCGAATCAACAAGACCATATACTTTCATCTTTTCAGGGACCTTAAAGATTTGTTTCTCGGCATTTGCCTTGATCTTACCGCCACCCGTACCAAATGGCCCTAGCCTTCTTTCCGTGGTATTGATAATCAAGTTGAAAATGACTTTCTTGGTAGCATCCTCGGTTAGAATCCCTGTATTCCATGAAGCTCCCGTGATCACTTCATCATCGTCTAGAAAGATCGATTTCTTATTGCGACCGAAGCCACCAAACCGAATGCCGTCATTGACCTTGGTCTCAGCCAAAAGCGAGTCCACGGCGAAGTCGTAGGAGACTTCGAACCTGACAATATTTGAAGGGGCTGCTTTCTGCAGTTCGAAGGCATGATTTGTGAGATCGGGGTCATCACCCATGTATTGCTTTTGGTAGATCCTGTCATAATCCCCCGTCCATTCCAAAGCTTGGTCGGCGACACTGTCGCATGCCTTGTTCAGTGACAGTATGGTGGTACCGAACTCTTTCGAGATGTCAAATGACGTGGCGGCTGAAGGATCTTCGGTACTCTTTATAACCTTGCTTGCAAGCTTCGAAATGTCATCGAAAAAGGCTTTCATTATGATCGAATGAGCACAAGCGTCCAGTCGCATCGCAGCGAGGTCATGAATTGTTTTCGTAGAATCTTCGTAAGGCAATTCACCAGACAATAGTTCAAGTTCAATGATGGGAACATTGAAGTTTCCACCAGTCGGTCGCAAGAAACGACTCATACGAGCCCACGGAAGACCCCGAGATGATTGACGATCTCTGGCAAGACGAAAGAGCGAAGCGCCGGGCATTCGAACATTGACGGGGTAGCTATTAGCTGCGATGCCAAGCGTGCAACCGACGTAGTACAAGAGTGCTGATGCGCCAGCGAACTCATGACCAAGGCCAACGAGCGACGCCAGAAAGAACCACTGCGCGAATGATAGAGACTTGCCGACACTCTCGGGACCGTGATATTCGAAACCTCCGTCGAAGATAATCTTGTTGAAATCACCAGATAAGCCGAGAAGCTGATCCCAAGTTTTACTCTGAGCAGCGGCAATGGCTGTGACTGCTTTGAACAGTTCTTTTGCTCTCGCCTCGCATGCCGCAGCATGCATTTTATGCTGTTCATAGTACCGTTGACACTGTTTTGTCAATCCAGTATATCGTTGCCCACGCTCAAATGTGCCCATTGTCATTTTGCAAGCACTGGCGTTTCTGCGAGAGGTGAGGTAAGGTTGAGTTTAGCTTGCAAAATACGACTGAATTTGGGTTTTTCTGTCGTCTTGGTCTTGAGGTAGAGTCAGCCTAACTCAGCCGCAGCTGAGCAACAGTCCAATACTGGCTTTTTGTAGCGCATGTAATTGGTAGGCTTTTCGCTTAATACCTTGTTGCTTTCACTACCTAACCTCTTTAGAGTATAGAGCTCAATACAGGTCCGAAGGATGTTGGAGCTGGGCCTTTTGTTCATCCGCCTAATATTATTGGTGATCGTTAAAACTATTCAACATATCATCTTCATTACAATCTCCCAGTAGGCACACTCAGAAAAGGTTCAGTCTGGGTCCCTGAGCTTGGGGCTAACCTGATGGCTTCACAATCTGCGAAACAATTTTCCTTCTAGAATCCCCTGCCGTAGCGATGCAATATTCCGCGAGGTGTCTTTTCCGGTTCACACTTACGCCCCTTCATATAATGATTCGAAATTGTTGATATCTCCCAGTCTCCCCATTTTTTCTCCTCGCTGCGACTAAGCAGAGTGATGACCAACTTCTCCCTCTGTTTACCCAATGCACGCATTGCCTTCATGAACTCCTTGTTCTCCTCATCTGTTGTGATGACCAACTGCTTCAGTCCCGGTGCCCACTCCGGATGTGCACATAACTCCTCCAACGCCTTTGGGCTGAGCTTGGTGCTGCCTAAGGAGCCGGTGGAAGCCGCGGTGAGCTCGAGGAGCCTTAGGTCTGGACAATGGGAGACCAAGGCGAGGAAACCTTTGTCGTTGACCCGGTTTGCGCTGGGCAAGAGGACGGTTCTCAAGCCGGGGAGACCCTTGGCTAGACGGACGACGGCTTCGTCGGTGACATCCTGGCACCGTTCTTTGCATCGTAGCTGACGTCGATGAACTTGAAGTCAAAACGCCAGATCTTTTCACGCACTGGACGTGGCATGACCAAGATGTCATCGATATGGTCGCTAATGATGTCATGTCTCAGCGTGGCTCGGGCTGAAAGAAATCAACTTGGCGTACTCAGTAAGGACAAATCGAGCGCCAAAGACGATGTCTCTGGTAGATGTTCCGATGAGATGATGATATTTGCCATCCCAATCAGTTACGCTGCTTTCGAAATAGGCGTCCTTGGCGCCTTTGACGACGGGCTTCAATCCGCTTCTTGAGCGCGTCGGTACCCGGAGCTGGGGCATCAGCGGTCGAGTTCGCTTTTCTCGATCGGATCGGAGTCATGGTGGCACTCTGGAAAACTGTACTGTCTGTCTGTGATGGGAGACTAAGAGCGCTAGATCGTATAGTGGAGGTGCTGTGAGATACCTTAGAGCACTGCCCAGTATGGAGCTTCAGTTGATTGTCAGGGGAAAGTCCAGGCGCGACACGACGCGAAGGCGGGGAACCACTTTGGGTGGCTGAATTAAAGTTATGACATATCTGATCTGCCAATCTGATAACACTGACATACGGATGGTACATTCAGTTTCAATGTCGCGGCTTAAACGTATGTATATTCGACGGGCTAATTGGCCTAGGAAACCTTGAAAGAGTGACGTTGGTCGACCAGGATTAAGCTCTTATGGTCATCGCGTCGTTATAAGGTTGCTCTCAGACAGCCGGTCTGTATGTGATTTATCTTTTAAAAACGGCACAAGTCCTTACCGTCCGTCAAGAATTCTTTCTTTAGATCATCACACGAAAGTTGACATACCTGCGCCATCCTGGGCACCTCAGCGAATCAACCATTCACGAGCTGCACAGGGTAAACACTCGAATTTAGTCTTACGGCCATCACTAGCCCTGTCTTCCAAGATGGCCATTACATGTAACACTTCGGGGCATCAAAGTTCGCCTAAATAAGTGTTTTCAGGTGGCCCCTTACTGTAGATTACTCTCTTGGTGAATTAGGCTCGAATGATTCCGTGCCATCCGTGGCATAATTTGAAGGTTGAAGTTAGATTAGCGACAATGCACGGCCGGCAGTTCTCTTGATGTGTAATGCCGTTGTGGTGAAAACTCAAAGTGTAGTATTGCAGTATTACTAGGGATATCTAATTTCTCTCTCGTATTTAGACCTCAGGACAGTATAGACCAAACTCTGTTTAGAAAGATAGCAGTGTCTTTTAGAATCACGGAAGAGCGGCAAGTAGATATAGGAAAGCGCTTCTTTTTGCTTGTGATGTTATTCGGCGTATTTGTAATACTCTGCTGGAACAAGGAATCGCAAACGATAGTTTGGTTTTATCACCAAGTTCACAGAAATTGGCGAGAATGTGTACTTCCTAGGAATATTTTGCTTTCTCAGCAGTCAGCCCATTTCACCCTTGTTATCGCGTACGATAAGCTTTTCCCCAGGGCTGGCGGGCGACGATAGCGCAACTTACATATACCCAAGCAAAATAAGCGTTTTAATGGCGTTGTCTCATTTTATCTTGTAAGGATAATGTAACTTCAAATAAATTCACTCACTCTCAAAGAGATAAAAGGTCCTAGTCCCCTCACCATATGGATCTCACTCACAAGCTAATATCCTCGAATTGACTTCGTCTTTGTACCATCAGCAAAATCACTTTCCCTCTTTAACAACATGACCCGTCTCAGCCATTTCCTTCTCCTGGCTGGAAACCTGCTACCAGTCTTTGGGGCAGCAACCAAGTCTTCCAATTCAGCCAAGGCCCCAGAGCCTCAGCAACCGGGCATTGTCTCCAACTGCAAGTCATATTACCTTGTAGAAAAGGGTGAAACCTGCTCTGAGGTCGCTGCCAAGAACAAGATTTCCCTGTCCGACTTTCTGGAATGGAATCCCAAGACTGGTACTGATTGCAACGCCCTTTTGGCAAACGCATACGCTTGTGTTTCTGTTACCGAGACAAAGGGTTCATCTTCAGCAAAACCCCCAGCGAAGAAGTACTCACCCACTCAAGCTGGCATCGCCAAGAACTGCGCTAAGTACGCTCTTGTTGGCAAGACCACGACCTGCAAGTCAATCGAGACGCAGAACAAGCTTTCCTTTGCCGACTTTTACAAATGGAACCCCGCTGTTGGCAAGCACTGTCAGGGTCTCAAGAAAGGATACTATGTTTGTGTTGGTGTTGAAAAGGCTGCGACTCCGACACCGACCACTCCTGAGAATGTCACCAGTAACAAAGCGCCTTCGCCGGTTCAGAAGGGAATTGCCAAGTCGTGCAACGAATACCATCGTGTCTCCAAGGGTGACACTTGTTCTGCTGTTGCGTCAGAGTTCAAGGTCGATTTGGCTGAGTTTTATGAGTGGAATCCTGCTGTTGGGTCCAAGTGTGAAAACCTTTGGGCTGGGTACTATTACTGTGTTCGCGTTCCTGGCGAGAAGGCAAAGGCTACTGTACACACTCCCTCTCCCAACTAGAGCGGTATGATTAAGGGAACTCGTTCAGTATTGCAATATCTGTTTTAAGTTACATAAATAATAGTAATTAGCTACCGTTAGATTATCTCAGGGGCTGCGTACACTGAACTCTTGTTCCAAGGGGATTGTGTATTGACGGTCTATGTTATTTACATGCCTTTTATCTACTTCAAGCACTTCATATAACTAAAACAACATTCCTAACCCAAGGAGGGCTCCAGCGACCAATGTCCAAACCATGCACTGATGTCTGTTGGCTCCTGAAATAGTGACTGGTGCAGATGGTGCCTCTTCAGCTTCTGATAAATGATTGTGTGTGGACTTGGGTGCCTGTATCTCTTCGGTAACACTTGCTTCGGTAGTAAAGGTCGTTGAGATGCCTTGCTGGCCCTGACGAATAGACGATGACAGTAAAAGATTCACTAGGGTACCAGATTGGTATGCGGAGATAGCTGTCTGGCTAGCATCACCTTGTGTTGGTTGAGGCTCGCCATTGTTGGGCTCTGATGAGCCTTGACCTGGAACAGAAGGCTGCTCATTGCCTTGTTCTGGTTGAGAGCTTCCTTGTGATTCTGCAGCTGGCGTAGGAATATGAAGCTGGCCGGTCTCATAGCCAGATGGAGAGTTGCCTGGTGATCCCAGTGTAGGTCGAACAGATGGCTGGCTATTCTCGCCGTCTGGAGAATTGACATGTGATCCCTTTGTAGGTTGTGCAATAGGATAACTATGACCGCTAGCATCTACCTGATAACCCCCAATACAACCATCAGGCGTTGTAACCACTGGAGGTCCATAGCTCCCACCGTTACTGTCAACAGTGACATATGTGGCAGTAGTTACTGTCTCGGCAACTACACCAGTGGTGCAGGTGACATACTTGATTAAAGTCAGGTAGACAGCCCAGACGCTGTCAGTAGTACCGTAAGAGGTTGGCAGATGACTCTCAGATGTTGTCTTTATGATTGTGGCACCAGAGGTCGAAAGCGTCTTGGAGCCAACTTCTGTGGTGTCGGAAGACGAAGAACCGGACGAGGAGGCTACCTGGCTATAGGTTGTATAAGTCTGAGTTACTGTAGTCCTTGAAGACGCAGGTAGAGAGGAACCTGCTTGGCTTGTAACAGAGCTTGGGAGAGATGTTGATGTAGAAGCCTGGTTTGGTGTCGTCGTCAAAGAAGATTGTGATGAAATAGTTGAAGTAGCTGAGAGAGCAGAAGTGGAACCCTCTGATGGTTGATTGGTTGTAATGGAGGAACTGTGGCTGTCGGTGGATAGGGTCGTGGATTGTATCTCGGATCCTGTTACTGTAGATGTAGTCACAGTAGCTAGAGTCTCAAGGGATGACGTCTCATCGTCGTAGTCATCAGTTGATGTTTCGATACTGGCGGTACCGGTGGAAAATGAATTAGTAGTAGCTGTAGTAGCTGCAGTAGACTCTGCAGAGGTCGAGGTCTCTGATATAGATTCTAATGACGACGACGGCACCGATGTTGTTGATGATGCTGTAGACTCTGATAAAGGCTCTGATGTAGATGATGATCCTGATGCTGTATCTTCTGATAACATAGATGATAAAGATACTGACAATGTCTCTGATGTTGTTGATATCTCTGATGTAGTAGCTTCTGTACTTGCAGCCTCTGATATAGTAGCAGGTTCCGATGTAGTACCTTCTGTCGAAGTACCTTCTGTCGAAGTATCTTCTGTCGAAGTAGCCTCTGTCGAAGTAGCCTCCGTTGATGTAGCCTCTGTAGTAGCAGCTTCTGATGATGTGGCAGCTTCTGATGTAGTAGCCTCCGTCGATGTAGCCTCAGATGATGCTGAAGTTTGAACTTTCGACTGCTCCTTTGATAGCAATATCGTTCCCACTAAGCGACCTAGTCCCCTGATAGTTGTTGATTAAAGCACAGTCGCCGCTCCCGTCTAAATACAATGCAACAATACAAATGGGGACAACATCGCATCGATCCACGCAATCCTGGAACTGCTCTCCTTCAGAATAGTAGGCAAAAATATTCCCATTGACTGTAGAAGTATCGCATAGAATATCGAATTCGTTGCCGTTGTAACCAGTGTAAATGCTGCCGGATAGTTGACTGCAAGTTGAAGCCGCCAGCACGCTTGGAAGGGGAGACAAATTTAGAGCCCAGAAGACCGCGAGGCGCTTTGACAGTTTCATACTGAAAGAGTGTATAACGAAGTTACAATGTTTGGAGTATCATAGGGAAAGTGGGTGGCTTTCAAGCGCGTATACCCTCTTATAGAGAGGGGAGAACTTTTTCTAATGGCTCTGTTGATTTCTTAGTCTAACTCGCTTATTTTCAACTGCCCAAGTTTGCAGTAATTAGCAGCTCGCCAGGGGTCAGCAATCGCGCAATGAGCAGAGCGAGGAATATTTAGTCAATTTTCTTTTTAAGCTTGTAGTATAGATCCATGCAGCTGAAGTGGAACTATTGGACGCTAGCTGAGTTATTGATCTCACCAAGCCCGATACAATATGCGCTATTGATTCCACAACTGCGGCCGGCGAGCATCTAGACGAAAGAAAAAACAACAAGCCTCAACAAACCCCTTTTTGAAGCGATTGAGTTTTTTAATTTTAGATTTTTACCAGTTTCTATTTACATGACCCCTCTTCACCTATTTTTGTTTATCATATGCTCGCAATCGTTATTCCAACACGCTCGCTCAGGATGATTCCACAGACGTACGCCGCCGCTTTTATAACAGCTTGTTTAGTGGCTGGCTCTCAAGCCGGCCCCTGTAAACCTAGCTCCAGGATAACTGAAGGCTTCGCCACGAGTGATGTTTCGAGTACACTCGGCTCCACATCTGCATCCAGCTTCGTCGAAACCACTACGGTAGCAGCCTCCTCCACTTACTTCTCAAATGAAGAGTCGAGCGTCATTGTCACGGAGTCCATAAGCAGCACAGAGACGTCTGTAGACCCCAAGGAAACGTCTACCACTGCCATGTCGACCACCGAAGGCACGACGACTGAAGCTGCCACTGCTACTGCCACGACGACTACATCGGAGGCCTCATCGACAGTACCCTTCATCAGCAATGCTGGGTTCGACGATGACGATTCATCTGTTGCGCCTTGGGAACTCTACTACGGCGAGTATGACGTATCCATCGCCTCTGATGTCAAGCATGACGGACGCAATTCTGCTCTCATGGCCGCAACCCTAGGGGGGAAACTCCTCGGAGACTACATCAAGCAGCCGCTCCGGGGTTCCATCACTGCTGGTGTTACCTACACCATCTCCGCTTGGGTCAATGCAAACTACTTCTGCCCGGGGGCTACGCTCATATGCTCATATCAAAATAACGCCTGGACGGATCCCACGACTTTTGATCTCACCGCGAAGGCAGGCCAGTGGACGTATATTTCTTCGACTTGCACCTACACGCAAGAACAAATTGATTCTGGGGGCCTGTATTTTATGATAGGGTTGACTTGTATCGGCTTCCCGGGCCAAGCTTATATAGATACTGCGGACTTCTCGGCTTAAGACGTTGAATGGGACTAATTAAATTATGTCGAAGTATAGCATATGCATAACAGAAATGTAAAGAAATCTGTTTTTTAATCGGGCATCCTGCAGGGGAGACAGAGCAACCTCAATTATGACGCTGCAGACAAAGACTATCTTATCGGGGTAACTTTAGGGTCCCTTTGGAATTGTTTTTGGGTGCTGACATATACGTCAACCAAGACTTGAGTCCCATTGGCCCTTGGATAAGCCGTGGTGGAGGTCGCGCTGCGCCTGTGTTTGTAAGCACAATCGCCAATTCCGAGAGCTTACATGTTAGCAAAAGGATAGAACAAGATGTAGGCTGAGTAATTAGCTATCGCGAGAAGAGACTGAGCGCAGTATATAAGTAGTTCAATTCCTTCGGCGTAGATGTTACCAAATCAGAGAAGAAATAGGAAAACTTACAAACCTACTTGAGAATACTTTGACCATTTATCGTTAATCTTTGAGAAGATGGTGGATCATAAAGAAATACTACGACCTGTACGTCACTGATTGAGATATCTTCGCCAATGGCTAACACCATTGAAGAAGTATAGTTTCGATGATATCCCGTCCTTAGCAGGCAAAGTCGCCCTTGTCACAGGAGCCAAGTGAGTATCACCGCGCTTGCAGCAACGTGCCAACTAACAGCTTTGGTAGTACTCCAGACGGTGTCGGTTATCACATAGCACATCAACTCGCACTCAAGGGAGCAAAAGTTTACGTCGGCGCCCGCAATCTTCAAAAAGCAACAAAAGCTATCAGAATTATGCTTGCCGAATCACCGCAGCTAAAACCCGAATCTCTTGTTCCGTTTGCAGTTGACATGGGAAATTTCAAACAAGTCCAATTCGCTGCGAGAAAGGTTGTTGCAGAAGAGCCTCGGCTTGATATTTTGGTCAATAACGCTGCTGTTCTCGCCAGACCTCTCGACAAAGACGCAAATGGCATCTCGGTCTCATTTGGCATCAACCACCTGGGCCCTTTTCTTCTGACCAGGGAGCTGTTACCGCTGTTTAACAAAACCCAGGCTGAACATCCTGGTGTGCGGATTGTGAATGTTGCTTCAACGGCTCACTACGATGTTCCGACGGGTGCAAAGTTTGGTTCGCTAGAGGACTTTAACACTACCTACGGGAGCGAGGATGAACCATCTGCTAATTATCTTCGTTACGGCTACTCCAAGCTCGCAAGCATTCTCCACACCAAAGAACTCCAGCGTCGTTTTGACCAAGAAGGCGTTGATATACTAGCACTTAGTGTCCATCCCGGAGGAGTTGCAACAAATGGAGCGGCAGGATATCTTGGAGGCAGAGACAACGACATCTTCCGATCGAACCTCTCACCTTTCGAGGGTGCTATTACGCCTTTCTTTGCTGCTGCTCACCCGGAACCAGCTCAACAAAGAGATAAATATGCTGGATCATTCATCATGCCGTTCGGTGGACTGAAAGAACCAACTGAGGATGCGAGTAACGCCGAGTTGGGGAAACAGCTTTGGACAACGTCTGAGAAGGTGGTCAGTAGTGTCTTGGACTGTTTTATTTGGGAGAGCATATTGATGCCGATGGGGGGCATTTTTAACATCGGGCAAAAGGCGTAGACATTTGTGTTTATGGGTTTCTTATTATTCTTTTCATAGACTATTTCCAATGATTCTGCTTCAACTGTACTGCCCTTCCGACTACCGTCTAAACACCTCAATGTTTAAAACGACCTGGAGAAGGGAGCTGATTGAAGAACCACCCTCCAGTCAGGATTGTTTCTACTCACATTGTCCCGTCAGCTAATAGACCTTACCATTTATAACTTAGCTGTCGGAAGGTTGTGAATATATGTGCACAATCATTTCTCCCAATTGGCTCTCAGCCGCCGTGATCCTCAACTAAACATGCACCATTGAAACCTTGATGGCTCATCCTACCATACTCATGCAACACAACCGCTTGGCATTACTCTCCACGTCCAAATGATGTAAACAACACCTGACTCTCAGACATTTCCCAACATGGCAAGTATAACCACCAAGCAAGACTCCTCTTCTCCACAAAACAATGACGCTGATCTCTGGGGTTTCCCCAAAGTCCCCGGAAATAGTGAAAATGGCTCGGTTAAAGAGAAAAAAGTGGTTCCTGGAATCTTCAGTGAATATAAACTTGGAATATTCCATGGTGATCTGCATGTCTTCTCTTCTTCATTGCCCTCTTTTCCTTTTTATGAGTTCTCGAAGGCTTGATTCACAATGAGAACTTGGTTCGGTCGTGGCAAGAAACTGCAGCGTGCGGTAACATCATGCTGTCTTTGCGCTTTTGTTCTTTATGGCTATGACCAAGGTGTCTTCGGTGGCATTCTTGAGAATGAGGATTGGCTGCGACAGTTCAATGATCCTGGTGATACTTTGACTGGATTCATTACCTCAAGCTATAATCTGGGCTGTTTGCTGGGATGCTTTAAGAATTTCTTCGTTGGCGAGAAGCTTGGTAGAAGATGGACTATTTGGGTGGCCATGGGCTGGATCCTTGTTGGAGCTGCTTTGCAAGCCACAGCTTTCACACGAGGACATCTCATCGCTGGGAGAATCGTCACCGGCGTGGGCACCGGTCTCAAGACATCTACTGTTCCGATGTAAGTTGTAGTATAGACATTTCCCGGAATTTCTAACCAATTGCTTAGGTACCAATCCGAACTTTGTGAGGGCACAAAGCGTGGTCGTCTTGTCTCCGCAGAAGTCATGTTCGTCGGCATCGGCATCGCCTTCGCATACTGGTGGGACTTTGCATTTAGCTTCGTCGGCGGACCATTCGCATGGCGTTGGCCTCTCGCGTTTCAAGCTGTCTTTGCCTTCTGGGTCATCTTTGTCGTATTTGGTGTACCTGAGTCGCCTCGTTGGTTACTAAACCACGGGAAGAGACAAGAGGCCATAGAAGTGCTATCAGCGGTCTATGATAAACCAATTGATCACCCTGATATTCTGCGAGAAGTCGAATCAATCGAGGCAGCTTTGTCGATGGAGGCGGAGGCCGAGGGAAGTACTTCTTGGGCTTCGACTTTTAGGAAGGACAAGGTCAGCACTAGATATCGGGTCTTCCTTGCCTGGTTTGTGCAGTTCATGAATCAAGCCGGTGGTATAAATTTGGTTGTTTACTATATCTTGAGTAAGTCTGAGTCACACTCCAGTCATCATGTTTCAAAGTCAAAGCTAACATGTCTCAGCTGTCCTGACGGCCAACGTCGGACTCGAGCATAGACTTGCCCAGATCATCGCGGGGTGTATTCAACTAATGTTCCCTATCGGGTCTCTACTCCCCACTCTGGCTTTGGACAAGATGGGTCGTCGATCTACCATGATGTGGGGATCTGCTGGGCTGTCATTCTCAATGATGATGGTAGCCGCACTCCTGTCTCAGGTTGATGATACATCGCGAGGCGAGCATTTGCTGCTGGATCAGTAGCGTTTTTCTTCACCTACATGCTCGTGTTCGGTGCAAGCATGAACTGTGTTCCGTGGGTTTACGTCCCTGAGATTCTGCCTCTTCATGCTCGAACCAAGGGAACTGCCATCGGCGTCAGTTCAAACTGGCTTTGGAATTTCACAGTAGTATGTCTCCGTCCTCAACATCATTTTCTCCCCGTTCTGGGCTAACAACTGATAGGTCATGATCACTCCCATCCTTATCAATCGTCTTCAGTGGAAGGCATACCTCATCTTTATGGCCACCAATCTCATTTTCGTTCCAATCATCTTCCTGCTGTATCCCGAGACTTCAAACCTGGCTCTTGAAGAAGTCGACTACATTTTTGCTCGTGGCGAGAATACTGTTCAAGTGGCTAGAGATATGCAGAAGGAACTTGCTCTCCATGGACGTTTGGCGGATGATAGATATCCTGAGAAGGCGACCAAGATGGAAAGCAACTCTCAGGAGAGGGGCGATGAGTTTGTTGAGCATGCGCATGCATGATTTCTAGGTCTGCAATAAGAACTTTGGGCTATTCGTGTTATCAGATGACGCGACAGGCATGCAGTGGCCCGAAAAGTCAGAATCATTAGAGCCTAAACATTAAACAGAGGTTACAAGTTTGAACACGATTGCGAAACCTAACATATGATTCTTTATATTACATTGGTGAAGTCGCATGAGAAATCTAGCTTCCGGCGTTCGACTCGTGACAAGCAACTCTCGAAATGAATAGCCTAGGCAGTGATTGAAGAGCATTGAATTCAGCGGTAAGCACTGGGACCAAAGGGATAATTAAGGGTGAGCTAAAGTCAAGGTCCCTGAGGAATTAGATTTAGGCTACTCAATAGTATCCATGCAACCTGTAGGCTAATCGGATGTCGGCACTGACTACTGAACTGCCGGAATATTAAACTTTGACATGAGACGACGAACAGGAATAATTTATATGCGCCGGACGACACGGACGGCAACACGAGCAAAATGAACTATAAGAAGCCTAAAAATGGCGGTTCATCTCGTATTTTATATATATTAAACTTTCCAGAAACCCTGCTGATGAAAAACAGGTATACCAAAGAACAACGAGGGTGAATGCCCAATATATATTGTTCATTCTCCCGTTGGCACTACTTTCATTCCAAGCTGACATTCAGCACAGAAACTCGACTTGCTTTCTTTTACTGACAATTTAAGCCACAGGTAAGTATACTTAATAGAACCCTATACTTCGTTAAGAAAGTCACAATATTGAAACTCAAGCAGCTCCATCCGTCTTTCCATCTACCCATCATGTTCGCCCAAGCCGTCCTCCTCATCGCCTTTACGTGCAACGTATCCGGCAAACCCTACGTGGTTACCGACCCCAAGGACCTTCATAGCACCTGGTCCAGCGACGACTACAAAGCCACACACGATACCCATTCGATCCGGTGGGAGTTCACCGTGAAAGGAAGAAACGGTGTACCAGACCCAGGAAACTTTGCAGCTTCATGCC
This sequence comes from Fusarium oxysporum f. sp. lycopersici 4287, assembly GCF_000149955.1. Classification (NCBI taxonomy): domain Eukaryota; kingdom Fungi; phylum Ascomycota; class Sordariomycetes; order Hypocreales; family Nectriaceae; genus Fusarium; species Fusarium oxysporum. The sequence continues at coordinate 542,737 of NC_030987.1, forward strand.
ACGGCCTGCAGGTGATTTCGGACGACCTTGATCTGACGGGGAAGCCTGACTTTGAGCGCTGCAACGACACAGCTTATGAAGCACGCCAGTACTTTTCTGGGGAGTACACGACTGTCGAGGTTCGTCGTACTGATTATCCTGATCTTGGGAAGGAGGTGCAGATCTCGGCTACGGCGAATTATACGTCGACCAACGACAACATTGTTAATGGGCACTTGAAGTTTGGCGATTTCCAGACTAAGTTCATTTCTACACCTATTGAGGGTTAGAATTACGTCATAGAATTACTTGTCTATAATTTACATATGGAACATCATCCTTTGAATATCTCATCGGCGCTCAGTGTATATCCCCCTCTTCACCTGCAACATGATCATCTTCGTGTGTATATGTGCATATCTTATTCCCGGTATCATGCTGAACATTTGTGTTCTTTACCTTTGTGTTGGGGCTGAAGCCTCCTTTAAGCTCATAACCTTATCACAATATTATGCTGAATAGAAGTGCTTTGAATCACGAGAATGAAAATGTTAACGTTCTATGTATAGCAACAATCTCCATCGTGTAAGGTGGCGGCCAATCTTACCGCAAACGCAACATCAGGAATCATATACCATACTTTTTCAAACGCAATCTCAAGATCCCCGAATTTCTATCTCGCAATATTCAGAACATTCTCAATTATGGCCCCGAAGTCGCCAGAATTATTACTCCCCGGCATTCACTCCGAGAGTCGCTTATCTAAGAACCTTCCCCAACCCACTAGTTACCCCTCCCTCTTCCGCCCTCGGATAAAGCACCATCTATCGGAAAACGATCTCTTAATCAACTCATACTCCTTTCTCTTTATCCAAGTTCTCCTCTTATTGTTGCTGGAATATTCTCAACTTTCATTGGAAATAGCAGTCATGGCAACTTATCATATTCGTGACGTTGATAACCGTGTAGAGGGGCGTCTTGCTCTTGTCACAGGAGCCAGGTACAACATGCACCCTTATGATCCATTCAATGCTAATTATTCTCAGTGGCGGGATCGGTTCAGCTATTGCCAGAGCTCTTGCAGCAGAGGGTTGCGATGTTGTACTCCATTGCAATGCCAGTCTTGTGAGTTACTCAAATCAACAGAATGTCCCATACTAAACCACGTTTCCAGCATAAAGTCGAGGCTCTGTCTAAAGAACTAACATCAGCTCACCCCGGTCAACTCTTCCCTTGTGTCTCAGCCGATCTCAGTTCTCGCGACGAAACTCGCGGCTTGGTCGACAAGGTCTTTCAAGACTCTAGCATCTCTGCCAAGCACAAAGCAGTATCCATTCTCGTTGCAAACGCTGGTCTCGGTAGGCGTATTAGAGACATTCAGAACATCGAAGAAGATGACTGGGACTCGGTCATGGAAGTCAACGCGAGGAGTCAGTTTGTGGTGGTGAAGGCCTGCTTGCCTGCTATGAGGGCGCAAAGCTGGGGCCGTGTGATTCTGGTCGGAAGTATTGCGAGTACCGGTGGTGGTATTAATGGGTGCCATTATGCGGCAACCAAGGGAGCTCTGAGGTAGGATATTGATCATCATGGTCAGAGAGACGATAACTGATATCTAAAAGCTCGATGGGAAAGAATCTTTCGACTGTCCTGGCTGGCGAGGGAGTCACAGTCAACACTGTAAGTTATAAACAATCCCCCCCCCCCCCGGCAAATACTGATAGTAGGTCCAGATTCTCCCCGCAATGATTGGCTTTACAGACATGATCCCGACGCCAAAAGAAACGTGAGTGCTCTCTACAGTCTGAAGGTTCCCCTAAATAAGCTGACCCGAGACCTCAGAACATGGACAAGAAAAACCGATCTGGAGGAACTCAAAGAAACGGATCCAGGCCTGGCAATTGCAGCAAGCGTCCCAGTACGCCGCCTGGGCCATCCTCAAGAAGTTGCCAACATCGCTGTCATGTTAGTAAACTCTCTATCATTTTGGATAACTTCTAACGTTTCGAAGGATGGCAAAAACTGGATATCTCACAGGGCAAGATATCATCTTGTCTGGTGGTTTGAAGTAGACCCATAGTTTCTCAAGGCTCTGTGCGTATGACTCTGTTAGTTCAGGTGCGACAAAGACCAAAAAGAACATACAACACCGGGGATTCGCTGGTCGTCACCGACCCAACTACTAATCCGGCGCTTCGCAGCTTGACGATGGGGGAGCGGACGGGACCCCGTATTCTCTACGAGCTTTGGTCGTATGTGGTAGGAGGTCGGAGTAATGTCCGTTATAAAGGAGGAACCAGACAGATGGGAGGAGTATACAGTGGTGAATAACGGGCCTGGATGTTCCCTTTCCCTAGCTGAGATCTAAAAAGAGACTGTTGAAACACCAAGGTGTTTACCTACAATAATTGTTAAGTAGAAAGTCTGCCCGTCGACTGCCTCTATCTTTCACCAACGAACTGAGACCTTCATGGTGAGTTCGCAATTATTATTATTATATACAATGAAGACAGAAGCAAAAATTCAGTTTGTGCACTTAATCGACAAAAGATAAATATCTGGAGCGACGCAGGCCTGATTCGAACAGACGCCTCCGAAGAGAATAGATTTCTAGTCTATCGCATTAGACCACTCTGCCACTGCGCCTTGATGCTTCCTGATTGGTTGAAAGCCTTAGCCCAAATTTGCAACATATTACTCCATTGATGTTCTCTCGGCCCCATCTTCATTACTGTTGATGAGGTTCTAAGACCTATTTCAGCTGGAATCCCCCAAAGCCATTCTCAGTACAATCTTTCAGCGTCTTGGTATAAGTTGGAACACCGCCGAGGTAGATCAAGCACTCGCGGGGCTTGCCTGGGATATTATCTCCCATATACCACTAAAAGAAGTTAGCTATCTGGATTTCATCCACGACAATGAGTTCAACATACCGACTTGGTGCTGGGTAAAAGAGAAGCACTAGCAATGTCCCGGACCTTGGCTCCCCATTCAGCCTCTGCGTCTTCACGGGCCTCAATCTTGTGACGGCCATGGGTCGACATGTACTTCATAACCTTGACAATGAACTCGCCCTGTGACTCAGCGCATGTCGGGCCATTGCACAAAGCCGTCGGTGCTTGTGGTCCATATGTGAAGAACATATTCGGAAACCCAGCAACGGCCATGCCAAGGTACGTTTTCGCACCAGTCTCCCACTTACCAGCGAGTTTCACGCCCGAAACACCTCGGATGTCGATATCCTTCAGACCGCCAGTGATGGCATCGAAACCAGTTGCGCAGACTACAACGTCAAAATCCCACTCCTTCTCAGTTGTCTTGATACCACGTTCTGTAACTTCAACGACTGGCGTGGCGTTGACGTCTACCAAGGAGACGTTGGGTTGGTTGAAGATCTCGTAGAAACCGTTCTCAAGAGAAATGCGCTTGCAGCCGAAACTGTATGGCTGTTTCTCTGGAGCTAGAATTTCTTGGAGACGAGGATCCTTGACGCGAGATCGAACCTTGGATTTCCAGAACTTATAGGCCTCGGCATTGGCGTCCTCTCTAAAGATCATATCTTGGTAGTTCGCAAGCCAGAACTTAAAATCGCCATGGGTCCATAGTTCTTCATATACTGCACGACGCGTCTCGGGGTCATCGCTGAAAGTGTCGCGGGGATAAAAGTTGAAGTCAAATCCACCAAAGCTAGCATGTCGACCTTTGAAGACCTCGTTATAACGCTCTTCGGAAATCGACTTGTCGTTTCGAGAATATTCGATCTGCTTCATTGGGAGTGCCATATTGGGTGTTCGTTGGAAGAGCACAAACTGGCTCGCAACTTGGCTAAGGTCTTGTGCGAGCTGGACGCCCGTGGAACCTGTTCCGATGACAGCAATTTTCTTTCCCTTCAGATCAGGTTCCTTTGCAGGCCAGTATGAAGGATGGATCCAGAGACCATTAAACTTGTCGATACCCTTCCAGTCAGGCGTGTGTCGCTTGGCTGCAAAACCAGTGTTTAAGAGTAAGTATCGCGCGACGAATTTCTTGCCGTCCTTACTCTCGATTTCCCATCTGTTCGCTTCTTCGTTCCAAACAGCCTTGGAGATATACGTGTTGAAGAATGTGTCCTTGCGGAGATTCCATTTCTCAGCTACGTAGGAGAAGTACTCTCTCAGCTCAGCGCTGCCAGGGAAGCGTTGCGTCCAGTTCCAATCGCGCCATAATTCGGGGTCAGAGAATTCGTAGTGAGGTATGGCGCTGTCAACTCGAGCACCTGGGTATCGGTTCCAGAACCATACGCCCGCGTAGTCAGAGGCCATGTCAACGAGTTTGACATTGTAACCCTCTTCACGGAGACGCTTGAGTTGGTAGACACCGCCGAACCCGCCGCCGACGATGAGTGCGTCGAGAACTGTTGTCTTGACAGTCATGGTGTTTTCGCTTGTGATAGAACAAGACTGAAGATGGTTTGTTTTGAGATAGAGACTTGGTTGGCCGTGGGATCAGAAGGCTCAGCTTATGCCAAATCCTATTCAGAACTGACAATGTTACTTGGTTATTTATGCTTTAAGTATTGAGCTCTATAAGAGGTATATATACTTAATCTGGCGTTCTCTGAATATCCTGTCCTCTGACAGTCTTCGGGAGACTTACACAGCCTAGAGTTTCCCGGAGCATCGGAACCTAGTCCGGAACACCAGACGAGGCAGTCTGAGCTTCGGTCGTCATAAATATCTTCCACACTAATAATCACTTCCATATATGTTTCAATCAATTCGGAAACATAATTAGTCAAGCGATGCCCTTATCTTTCGGCTCGGATGCGGTGTTTGCCATCGGTATTTGGGCGCTACATCCGAAGAATCTACTTGAGGTTCTGTTCCGCGGAACAACTGACAATCTTCCGAAAAAGCACCAAGAAGCCGATAATTAACTCCTGTAGATCCACAGGTCCTAAGAGCCGAAGAATCAATTCAGTAAAAGCATTGATAAAAAAGGCCTCTCCTATAAGCATTACTTCCTCTAACCTCACAAAAGCAGATAGTGAGCCCTCCGGATTGTCCCATTCCACAGCCGCCTTGAATAAGGAGATTCCCCTTCTAAACCATAATACACAACAAGCAACCAATATGTCTTCTTACGCTGACTCCTGGGTTCAGGCAAGTCCCCACGATACTCCATCTGTTATATACTGACCCGTACAGTTTGAAGAGTCTCTGGGTGGCGTTCGCCCGGTCTTAAAGGGCTCCGCGGAAGAAATGAGAGATCAATTCAGCGGACTCGGCTCTCTCCTTGCATCTCAGTCTCCTCCTTTTCCAGAGAATAAGTTGAAGGTCAGTGATGGAGAAGTAGGTGGGGTTGCATATCGGACGTACACGCCTCATGGCTCTGAAACCAAGGAATTTCCTATCGGTGTTTTCTATCACTCTGGAGGTTTTGTTGTAGGGAACCTTGACTCTGAGGATGGCTTTTGTCGAAATATCGCACTGAAGGCCAACGTGGTTATTTTGAACGTTGGTTATCGATTATCTCCAGAACACAAGGCTCCAACACATTTAGAGGATGCTGTGACTCTTTACGAATGGGTAAGTGGGATAGCGAGCTCTCACCCTATCTATGTGTACCTACACAGAGAACCTTTGCTAACGATTTCGATTCGTTAGGCTTTCGACAACGCAGAGATCATTGGCGGCAATTACTCTAATATGTTTACCATCGGCACATCTGCTGGTGGTGGACTTGCCCTTGCAGTTGCCCGAAAGGTGGCCCTTGGTCAGACAAATCTTCCTACGGATTCTATCAAGGGTGTTGTTGCACTATGCCCAGTTGCATTCCACCCACGAAACATTCCAACAAAGTTCCAGACGAAACACTCGTCCTACAAGGAGAACAAAGATAACGTACCCATAGTCGATGAGGAATCACTTCTGCAGATGTTTGATAACACTGGTATCGATCCTAACGACAAGAACTACTTTCCAATGCTGGACGATAGCTGTTTGAAGGTGTTCCCTCGGACATATGTCGTAACTTGCGGCATGGATACACTACGGGATGACGGAAAGGTTCTTTACGATAGCCTCTCCTCGGCTGGCGTGCCTACCAAGACCAACCACTATGGTAACATGCCTCATTGTTTCTGGATAGTCCCATCTTTACCCGAGACTGAGGTGTTCTTGCACGAGTTGATAAGCGGGGTCACCTGGGCCATCAAGAGTAGTAATTAGTTCAGCAGGAGTTTGTATATGGATACATCTCTTACAGTTACCCGATGTCACTTTTAATGTAACAACTATATTAAACCATAGAGGACCTTCTGGACACGGATGTCACAGTCCAAACACCAAATTATTCGTCCCCATATTCCCTTCAACCTCGAGACTACATACATCTACAGTTGAAAAGAGAGGAAAACTAGCATCAAATGAGTCGAACTCGATTGTTGTAGGCGTGGGAAGTGAGAATGCTTCCAAAGCTTCATGCGGCAACATACCCATCAGCCCCCCATCCATGTCTTCAATAGATTCTTCGAATGACCAAGTATTAAGGACTTCCTCGCTTTGGCTGAAAACACTCAGAGACGTTGTATTTGCTTTTTCATGAGGATTCGGAGTCTGTGGCCTAGATCCATCGTGGACAGTACCAAACAGATTCCGCACGAGAAGACTCTGTCTCTCCATTTTCCCGCGTGCCCTCTCGTCAACGTATATGTTGCAAGCTGTTTGTAGGTTATCGATAGTTTGTAGTGCACCCTTGGCGACAGGATCATGGGTACTGAACCTGGCCATCAGGGATCTTACACCGAGCATACTTTTCTCAAGAGGGAAAATATGATCCAAGTCATTGAAGTAGGCGGTCCCAAGTACCAGCGCTGCAACAAATAACGAGTTCACGACAAACGGGAGACGTTTTGGAATTTCTCGATTGTCTCCCATTACTTTCAGGAGGTCAACTGTCCGCACAGCAGAGTCAACGCAGGAAAAAGCGAGGACTTGCTCTGGCTCAGTTGCAGCAGTTGGGGGTTCCCACTGACTCATGTCCTGCGCGGATTTGTTCATGTGTTTGGAAGCGCTTTTCGTCAAGGAGGGTCGAGCAAGTAGCATGATTGTCCAATAGTAAGCTTCTTTAAGGTGGCATAGACCGATATTTGGCGTTTCCTTCCCGTCGACTTCGTCAATGAATTTCGACGGTTTTATGCTATCAGTAGCCAGACCCAAAGGGAACTTAGTCGCCCATTTCCGATGGTGCTCACTGATCCGCTCCAAGTGGGTGTTTGAGACTTTTTGCGGAGAGTAGATATTGGTAAGGATATCTTCAAAGATAGCGCAGAGATCATTAGAAGCCGAGTAATTCTCGTCGATGCCCGTGTTTCGAGTTTCGTGTGTTGATGGTGGACGGCCAAGAGATGCGCTCATAAAGAGATCCAGAACGCGGAGAACTTTCCAGAGCCTCTCTCGTAGAAGATATTCAGAATGCTTGAAATGCTTGTTGATATCGTGTCGCTGGATGCCGAGAGCGTATGCCGCGCGGACAGCGCTGCCGAGGTACATGAAAGCGGCATTCCGTCGTGATGCACCTAAGAGGTACATAGTAATGAGAATATTAGACTGGACGGCGGATATGCTGATGTCGTCCATGATGATGGAAGCGGTCAGGAAGCGGCCGTAGTTGAAATACTGCTCCGCTTCCCGGTCCTTGTTCTCAGGACATGTCTGGGCTCCAATGGCAAATATGAGAAAGAAAAGAGCTGCTGAGGCTTTATCCTCTAGTTCATCAGAGCACTTTTGGTACCAACATACTATAGACTGGCTGATTTCTCCTTCTTCGAAGAGGTTGAGTACGCAACTGGTTGAGCGGAAGAACCAGGAGACTAGATAGCGAGCCTCCTCCTCTTCGGGCATGACCGGCGTATCATCCATGATGTTGACGAACCACGCGGCGCTGTCCGACGGTTTGGCCTCAACCATGAGATGCTGTAGAGCGTCTTCGGTGAAGGCACAGGGACCGACTGAGTCACGCACCAGACGTCGGATGATCTGTAGAAAGGACAAATTTGCTGCGTCACCAATGAAGACGAATTTTCCATGGCCATCTTGCACAAGCGTAGAGAGCTGCGGACGATCTGCATGGGCCTTGTGTAAATCATGACCTGACTGGCTGCTGAGTTGAGACAATGTTTGGTCAAAGACTTCGATAGAAGAGGAGATGCTTGGTGATATTAAGTCCTGTGGCTCGTCTCTACTAGATGTAGGGTTGACGTAGTTGGGTTGTACATTCCGAGCCCTGCGCTTTGTTGTCGGAGAAGGGGTAAAACTGCATTCGGCATCCACTCCGCGGGTGATGCAACGGCTACACGGTTGACGACCGTCACAGCGCTCTTTGCGACGTTTGCAAGTGTAGCAGGCATTGGCGCATCGACGGCGCTCGCTGTCTTTGAGTTTACGAGAAGGCATTGTTCTTGGAAGCCCTGTAAGCAGAAGTCTCTATAAGTAGAGGTAGAGACTGAGAGTACGAGTACACTCAAGACTTCTGGGGACGAATAACATTTAAGACATCCAACGGGGATTTGCGGGCGACCCAGATTGCGGGGTTAGAATCTCCCCAAGTACGCTAAAGGAAGCGAACCTATTAAGGCAAATTGATATCTGGTTTAGCCTTGACTAGAGACGGCCACGTCTGGAGAACCCGGTAGCGGGCTGAGTTCAGCTACGGTCTATATACAGGGCATTGCACGATGAGCATGACCATCGTGGCCTCTTTTAACTGCAGAATCTTAATTTGTGCTTCCTTTGTTTTCCATGTCATGCATCTCGTAACTTTCTCGCTAATGATACAAAGCATAGCAGTCCATACGGCAAGTATGGAATTGTATCTGTTGCCTGTGGGGTCTACGTCGCTTTCAGCTTTTTCTGAAGACTGCCAAGTGGTTTTTAATCTCTGGCAACCAGTAGCATAGCAAAGCACGTGACTTGAGAAGTAAATAGCGAAAATCTCAGTTCGCAATATGTAGTTACTGTCTCTAATAGTGGGTAGGAAGATCAGTAACAAAGATGGTGTGGGGGAGTAGAATCAAGCTCAATTCTCTCGGCTCAGCCGAGGTGAAGTGTGTGGGGGGGGGCCAGGTCTACCCCACAACCATCGGAACCCCACATGTGACCGCCCCAGATCCGATCCGATGCAGGACACTACAGCCGATTGTTAATAGCTGTTGTATAAGCTATTTCATGTACATTAGAAGAAATACAGGGGAACTCTGTGACTATTGCATTGAACAGATTGGTAATAGGAACAGCTTCCAGCTTATTTGAACTAAAATATACCCATGGGAGGAGGAAAGCTTCAGACCAAAGAAACAGATGCCATTAACTCGGAGACGAAACTCAAGCATACTGAATTCTATTCCCCTTTCTAGAGCTGAGGTCCTACCTCTCTAAGCCAAGTAAGCTGGTGCTGAGCTTGGGCTCAGGTGCCGAAGCAGGCCTATTTTTGAGATTGAAGACCCCAGTCAAGGTCCGGTTGAATATTATAGGACACCTCTATAAATTAATTAAAGTAAAATATTCTAAGTCTATACTTAACTTGCAATTAATATTACTGAGATACCTTTATTTATGTTAGCATCTACTTGTCTTTATTGTACATAGAAGTAATGCAAAGCTCGTCATAATTCTCCTACTACTGTTTTCCATAGCTAGTAGGCTATATCATTAACCTGCCAGTCCTGCCTGTAAAGTACCAGAATCAAGCTCATCAAAACTAGTAGCCTAAACCGGAACAAGCTTTCCGCCTCTGCGCGACCAGTCAGTTCTTGAGCACAGGTCAACACGGGGGCTCTTGGGCTATACACCTATCCTAGTATGGAGGAATCTTACACGCAGCGGAAGCGCAACGATAGGGATTCCCTTCGAAGTCAACGAGCTTATCTTGGCAGTCCTCCCAGGATGAGACATAGTCATAAGAAAGCGGGATCATTTCGGTCTTGTCATGATTGAGCACGAAGATAATGTATCCGAAAGCATCTCGAGATACCATGTGCAAATTCCGGAATTCCGGAATTCCTTGGGGACCGCCTCCGAAAATCCGACGCTAAAAATGAAAAGAGTAAGCATTGGTAGCACTCATTGGGCTGTACCTAATAAATGCGTTGTCTTTCTCACATCTTAGGTTAAAGTTACTGGGCAGATCGCCTTCCTTTATCAAGTGATATTGGGGGGAGACAAACCCAACCTTGACAGCATTGTTAGAACGCTAGTCAGAGTGTCATATAGAAAAGCGACTTGTCATTCTAGTGGATAATTTATGAATGACTCGGCCTCAAGGATAGCAACAAACTTAATAGAAGCTCGTACAACTCGTAACTGGTATGGAATTGTGGCTGTATGCCTTGAGAATTCAGAGACGGGAATGGGGCGACTTACGAGGGGAATAAATACTTAAATGCAAAAACATGGCTTAGCTTCACGCATAATTAATTGAGAAGTCCCTACATACTATTGTACAATTGGTGGGCAGTAATGCAATGCATGCGCTGGGATACTGAAGTTCTGTTATGGTCCCAGCGAACCGACACTATCGATTTTTAACTCCGCTGAACTTTTTCTTCTGTTCTTGGAAGAGCTTGCATATTTGTCAGCAATAAATGTTAGAAACTTGCAGTTCAACTTGACGTCTCAATTGTTTCAATACGATCCGGACTCCTGACATTGGAAAGAATCCAAATCGTACGTTTCTTGCATGTCCTAGCATGCCTATATTAAATGGGAGTCTTGGCTGTAGTAGTCTACTATTATTCCTATCAGCTCTTGCATTTACTCTGTCATGCTGTCCAATTATTGCTGTTTACATATGCTTCCCAACACTCCCGAAACCTGCCCTTCTCCGTATGTTCCTACCAGCTTTTTCTTCAACCAAGGAATCTCCTCCAAAGAATACCGATACGCTCTAAACAGTGCATTTGACTCCCCAGGAAATATCTTGGCAGTAGCTTGGTCAGGATACGGCGCAAAATGCGGATTGATAAACTCCCAGCAGACGTATCCATCCTTCGTAACCTCAAACAACCGTCCAAAGGCACTCTCACACAATAACGTGTTTCCGTTCGCTAATCTCTGCGCACTGCCCATGAAGGGTGTAAAGAAGTTATGCATCTGCGAGCGGTCCCTGTACTCCCAGACGATTTTCTTGGTCTGTCTATCAACTTCGATGGCGCGGGTATAAGTGATAGATTCGCCGTTGCGGAAAGCTCCATTGTCGAAGATGAGAATGTTGCCGTTGTCGAGCTCAGTGGCGTTGTGTTGTTGAGCAAGAACTTCTGGGCCGAGCTTCCAGACGATGTTGCTGGTAGATCTCTCGATGATAATGACGGCTGATACTGATCGGAGTGATGCGAGGATGTGTTTTCCGTCGCGCATGGGAATGACGGAGTTGATGAGCGGGTAATGCTCTCGGGTATAGTGAGGTTGAAGGGGGTATTCGTCTCGTGGGAGATTCTCCGAGACCTTCCATTGCCAGACGAGATTGCCCTTCTCATCAACTTCATTGATGGTGTCGGCGTAAGTGATGCCATCAATCTCGCTGCCGGGGACACCACCGATAACTTTCGCTGAGTCCTCAGGCGACAGAGCCTCAAGACCGGTATAAAGAAAGCGACCATCGCCATAGTGATATTGATCATGATGACCTAAGTCATCTGTAAACTGACGGACCACTCTTCCATCCGGGTCAAGCTCACTCATCACTCCACCACCATATTTGTTGAAGAAGGGAAAGGGAAATGGGCCTCCATCTTTGGTAGTGAGCTCAGTCTTTCGAAGAGTGTTGACAGCAAGATTTCCATTGGTGAGAATTCTAGCATGACGACCAATTCTCCCGGGGAGTTTCCACGAGTGGACTTCATTGCCGTCAATGTCGACAAGGTGAGCTGTGTCGCTGGTCAGGGGGCAGAAAAGGGTGTAGCCGCCGAAGGACTTAGCCTTGTCGACACCTGTGAGACCGACGCCACGTCTTTTTAGTGTGTTTTGTTCCATGGCAGAAGCTTAATCTGTTGACTTTGTGTTGATGGTGATTGTTGGAGCTTGGGTCTTGGTGATAGTTTCAAAACCTGTTGAGAGATTGCCTTGCTCGATGGCTTATCCGATCTGAAGACAATATCAGCACTCTGGACTTTGCCTTGTACTTGTAGACAATTCTCTCCTTGTAAAATGGTATCTTCAAATAAATATTGGCGTGATATTGCGAAAACGTCAACCCTACGGCATCCCGGCGGTAAGCCTGCGGGATACCGTCGGGATGCCGTCGGCTGATAACGACCCGACGGTCCCTTCTTATCACCGCCGGCGCCATCTCATCTTATCAAGTCCTCCAATAGGTTAACTCAATTCAGCACGCCATTATCGTCGCCATGGTATCTTCAACACCATACAGGTCTGGGCATATCGCTTATCAGGACATCATTATTGCTTTGGCAGGAAGTTAGTATATAGACCGTAACATTGTTCGATATCATCATGTTAGAAACCACCATTGCTTCAAGCTCCAAGATTGTTGGGTTTGACAGTTAACTTCTTGTTACAATGAGTTCCTTTTCTGAAAAGAGTCAGCCGGTTCAGTCCAAGACTTCAGAACATGATGGCGATGTTATTCAGGATGAAGCTATTCATGTTCCGGGTTATGATCCTACCCTTACCATTGAATCTGGAGAAACCAGGAGAGCTCTGCTCAAAGTTGATTTCTTTATCCTGCCCTTTATCGTTCTTTGTTTCTGCTTCCTCCAATTCGACCGTACCAACATCGGCAACGCGTTGACTGATACACTTCGAACTGACATCAACATCGATAACTCAGACATTAACTTAGCCCAGACTCTCTTCACGGTAGGCTTCATCGTGACAGAGTTGCCCTTCAACATGATCAGCAAGTACATGGGCCCTGAGAGATTCCTTCCCATCACCATGTTCCTCTGGGGCATTGCTACCTGGTCTCAAATCTTCTTGAAGAACGCACACGGTTTATGTGCGGCTCGGTTCTTTATTGGTGCCCTTGAGGGTGGTTATATCCCCGGTTTTGCTCTTTACATCTCGCGGTACTATACGAACCAAGAGCTTGCTTTGAGGTATGCCATTTTCTGGGCATCAAACAGCTTTGCTGGTGCTCTTGGTGGGCCTCTGTCTATTGGTCTTCTTTCGCTTCGTGGAAGAGGTGGTCTTCACGGATGGCAATGGCTGTTCCTAATTGGTAGGCTATACGCCTCTTAGACATGACTCAATACTAATAGATGATAGAGGGCATCTTGACCTGCTTCCTCGGAGTCCTCGCATACCTATACTTTCCCCATAACGCCGCGAAACCCAAGACCTTCTTTGGCAGGTCATTCAACATCTTCACCGAGCGTGAAGCTTCCATCATCGTCACCCGCGTCATCCGCAACGATCCTACCAAGGCCCTCCGATACGGCCAACCAGTTCTGCTGTCACATATTGTCGACACCTTTACTGACTGGAGATTATATGGGCATCTTGTCGCTGGCCTTCTGTCTATGGTCATGATCTCTCCGATGAACACATACGCTCCCTCCATCATCAAGTCTCTAGGCTTCACCTCACTCCAAGCCAACGGTCTCAACTCCATCGGCAGTGTCTGCGCCTTGATCTGGTCAGTAACTTTGGCATTCAGCAGTGATCACTTCCGTGAGCGTGGTTTCCACATTGCCCTTGGCTACCTCTGGGGAGCTGCTGGTCTACTCTGGCTGGCGCTTGCACCAAATGGCGTGTCGAAGTGGACTTTGTATGGCGGTGTTGTCTGGACACAAATGGGGATGGGATGCGTTCAAGCCATCAGTGCTGCATGGCTCACGACTAAGATGCAGGATTACAAGAGACCTGTTGCCTTGGCTGCTTATATGATGAGTATCCAGCTTGCTAACTTTCCTGGTAACCAGCTTTTCAGAACTCAAGGTATGCACAAAGCCACTTTGTCAAGTTCAGAGCTAATTGTAACTAGATGCTCCCCGGTACACTCGCGGACTGAGCATTGCTGCTGGTTGTGCTATTGCTGCTGCGGTTGTTATTCTCGTCTGGAAGTTGCTTTACCGACTCTTTGATAATGGTGATGCTGGTGTCGAGGCAAAGTTCCAAGTTGCTTCCGAGGAGACTAGAAGTGAGATTTAAAGCATAGTTAGCAATAGTATAGTATGATTAGTCTAGGTAACACTGCTATAATGACAGTAATAATTCAACAGAGTTAGTTAAGCTTATGACTATTTGCATTCAGTCTCCAGTCACACCCAGATTCCTATCTCCATTCCCTAGTCCTGCTCCTCATCAACCTCCATAGAAAACTCCAAGTTGTGAATTTCCACTGTCTTCCGCCATTCCTTTTCAGTCTCCTCAGAGATCGCAGAACCTCCTCCTCCTGAGAGTCTCAGAATTGGCTCGTCAGGATCGTGAGGATAGCCAGTGCAGAAAACAAAAGTAGGGTACCACGTGTCTTTGAGCTCTATGGAGAGGTACTCTGCCTTGGGCATGCGAGATACACATCGTGCCGCCGCCACAAAATATTCGTTCACTACATCGTCAATTGGGTACATGCGACGCGATTGATGGAAGACGAGCCGCTTCCCTGAAGGTGAGACCTCATGTGGAGTAAGACCAAAAGCTTTGAGGCTCGGCCAGCGAGGCTCTTCAGCTGTATCTGACTTTGATGGCCAGAAGATAGTAGGCTCGATACTCCCCTCAAAGGAGAAGTCTTCTAGTCCTTCTCTTTGTGGGAACCGACATAATTCTCGACTTAGAACGTCTTCTTCTGTCGGCGCAGAAGACATGGCATCTTTCAGCAAGGTTGGTCTCACATAGTAATCGAGGTCGAATCGATGGATGGATGAAGGCAAACCATGCAATGACCGTGCAAGTTCTAGCAAGTATTTCTGTCAGAAAAGACCAACGTCTTGGGTATAGGTTATTTAAACTTACCATTTCTCTCGTTCACTATATTGTTCGGTCCTCTTGCAAACGTTAGACGTAGATCAAGTGATCTCAGACGCGACATCCTACCTGCTATCAAGCAGATAGAGCGTGGAGAGTAGAAAAAGCGGTTAAACCCACTGCTGAACCGGAAATGGTTTATCATGGGCACTTCTGGGAGACATGGGTTCAAGTCCTCAAAATTGTCCTGGACGTGGTCTTCCAGTTTACTGAGATATTCGGGTCCCCTTGGAAACACCGAGGGAACGCAAACGAGAAGTTCTACGAGCGGCTCCTCTTGCAGAGGTATCTGAGCGAGCAACTGAAGAAGAGGCAGAAAACCCGTGTCAATTTCGGGGCCTACTGTTGGAGGATGTGCTTCATCCGCTGATGGAAACGAGTAATCAAGCCGGCGGATATACGAAAGGCGCCTTGGGGTGAGAATTTTGTTCTTTATCGCATAGGAGACCGATTCTGAGTTCAACTCGAGCTCACGGAATGATGCCTCTTCAATCAGAGGTTGCCAACAACGACATAGTGCTGCTAGATGTGCGAGACAGCGTATTGGAGGCCTAGTTTCGTCGTAGAATTTAGCTGGCGAGAAGTACTCATATGGTACAAGGTGTGAAATGATACTGGATATGATCTCTGGGGCTAGTCGGTCCATTTTGCTGGTGGCTTTGTGATGCGTGGGAAGAGGAGACTGATAATCATGATGGATTCAAAGGCAGAAATTGATCGCGGAAGGGAGCGGAAAATATCCGTGAGTCACTTTGTTGGCTGCTGCCTGTTGCAGGTCCATGCTAGTGCACGGACAAGCTACGATTCCTTTTGGTGAAATAATTACCAGTATTAAATTGCGTTCATATTATTTTATAAATATTGTTAGACAGAAGCGTCTGTATCCGAGTGTACCTGAGCCCATTCTGGCCAAGACTCCAACCCTCCATCTGCATCAAACATCTCTGAACCTATAAAGTTCGGGTACAAAAAAGAGAGATCAGGTGGTAATAATAATTCTTCAGCATTATAAATGACACCAGGGTTCTCAGAGAGTGCCCCGGAAACAATAGGTGTCGAAGGTTGGAAGTCTGGTCGAAGTTTCTGGAATTGTGCATGGACAATATCACCGAGGATATGCGCAGCATGACAAGGCAACCCAATGGTCTTGAACCAATTGACCAACTTGAATACCAGATTATCTAATTCGGTGGTATCATAGTTTGCAGCTCGCAGTTTGGACTCATATGTGTGAACGATTCGACATAGAGTTAGTGCAGAGAAGCTGAGGATGTGATAAATGTGATCCGTTAAGTGACGAGTACGATCGTCGGTTGTGTCGATGGCGAGATTGATGATGATCTTTGAATGCTTGATCATTTCTTTGAGAACGGAACTGTGCATGACTGATTTGGGTGATTTGAGGGACTGGCAATGAGCCAACAGGTGAGCGAAGTGGAAGCCCATTTGCAGAAACTGGGATCTGGGCTCGTCTGGAACATGTCAACATCAATATTCTAGTACATCGAGAATAGACTTACTGAAAAGGACCATCCAGTCCTGTTGCCATGCTTGCAGAGCGAGTTTAGTTCCGGCAAGGTCACTCTGAGCAATCCCACACTTGTTGTAGATAATCCAATATAGCTGAACTTCTGCTCCCATCCTTGCTTCATAGTTGTTCACCTCATTAGACTGTATGAAATTGACACATTGGTCAACTTGTGCTTGGGTCAGTAGTGAATGTCTGCGAGTTCCAACGCAGTACCTGTACTACATTCAACAGTTATCTCGTGAGAGGATTCTTGGGGACTTACTGAAGATGGGCAACACATAGGTGATTCCACAAGCACCAAGCATCCAGTGAGTCATCAATATGCTGGGACGAGCCTGGTCGGATGACTTCCAGAAAGTGGGGGCTCGCGAGCGCTTGCTGGATCGCATAGCCCGTGAGTAGCCAGCTGTCTATACTCAAGGGAACTTGACCTATAGTCGTCGACCAAAGGCTTAGTATAAGTACGGCTTGGAAGAACTCTAAAGTCTGCGGGACTTCCAGTAACGAAGTTGTAATGAGGCGCTTCGATTCCTTGAAAAGCCTAGGAGCGAGCCGATCTGCCAGATTCTGGCTTGTGTGCCGGACGGATATCAAGAAGATACTGCAAAGAAGTAACGGGGACTTGCGGACTTGTAGGAGGAGCTTGTCTGTTGGGACGTCTTCTGGAAACCTGACCCATCTCCCATAGTGAACATGGAATCTGAAACCTGTCAGTTATTCATCATTTAACTAAGAATAGTAATAGCTTACAGTCCCAATAGTGAGTAGGCTGTTTGCAGCGAGACAAGTCCTGTTGATATAACGTCTGATTGAGGTCCTGTTTGCGTAATCGCTTGCTCAGGAGAGTGAACTCCTGCATCGGTTGCAGCATCTCGTATCAAAAACACGGGAGCCGGGTCGAGTTCTGCGGACGGCACTGGTACTTCCACGACAGAAGCTCTATCTAGGTTAGACGATCCGGCAATTTCATCCAGTTTCGAATCAAGTTTATCGACTAAAGCGCTGACTGTTCGCTCAAGTCTTTCTAACCTACAAGAACTGTCAATGATAACTCGTCGTATCAACGATTGCACAAACCTATCATCAACTGAACTTCTCCGACCTCGAACAGCTGAGGCTGTACGTGAAACGTCTATTTGGTCATGTACGGGTGGTGAGATCGAGCGTCGATGGCCGTTAAAGTCCAAGGAGCATCGTTGAGATAAGGTCTTGCAACGCAAACAAGTTCCATTTGAGCTGCCGGAAGCGTAACAGCGAGTTTTGTATTTGCGGCAAAGATCACATGCTTTTGAAGCTCTACCAGATCGTACAGGAGGCATATTAATGGCTAGGGATCTGCATGCAGGAAACAAATATTGGACATAGATAAGGAGTTCAACGGTCTATCATGCCTTATCAGTAGATATGGCGTGCTAGATCGATCACGTGGAAGCTACTCCGATGTAAGTGACATCTCGACAATGACCTCATGAATTCGGAAAGTGTTCTATCAGAAGATTTGTTTTGGTATCCTGGGGTCCTAGATATACGTAGATGTGCAAATGCGTGGAGAGTTCGAGCATGGTTGACAGATTAGCAATTGATTGAGTGGTTCAGCTGGCTCAAGTAAGAAGAAAAATTGCTCTAAGAGCTCGGCACTCTTAGAGCTGAGGTCAGTTAGAAAGCAGAACTTATAGGACCGTCATAAAGCCAGTACGGGATACCACGAGCCCCCCCAATATTGTCTGGGATACGCCAAGTACAGATCTGTTTGGCTCTCGCCTTGAGCAGCGATGCTAGAGTCTAGGGTGGCCCACGGTGGATAAGGTGAAGCAAGGTAAGAGAACAGCCGAGGATCAGCCACGGCAAGCACCCCACTACGGGACCTTTAAATTTTGCCCGGATCGCGTTCCTTCTCTTCTTCTTTTTCTTTTCTCCTTATGACCCTCTTCATTCAAGAAACCGTAAGTCCTTCACCACGCACAAATACTTGCATTTTGACATATCGCTAACATTTACCCCGCAGATGATGAGAACCGCGTGTTTAATATGATGCAGTGCCTCCTCTCCGGACCTCGAAACCCTCTGCCTCTCGGGGCAGCTTAAGCGGTTTCGTGGCGAGGTGAGGTTGGTACCATGAAATGGGCGTTCGACACAGACCTTGTTACAAGCATCGGACGCGATGGAAAAAAGCTCTGACTTATTATGAATGAAAGAGAGGATTCTTGTTTGGTTCGCGCGGCTGGGGCAACTCAGCGTACAGAAATTGAACCGTTTTTTGACAGGTAGGTTTTTTTTGCGATTGAGGGAAATGGGGAGCGAGCCTCAAGTGAGGTTTCGCGTATACATCTGTACTAGGAATTGAATTGCATTTTGTGTTTTAATTGTAATGACAAACCTTGTGCCTCGCGACCTGCTGTTTTTGATAGAGTGAATGTGCCGTCCCTTGTCTAGACCTGTATCAGGTGAAATGAGTTTTTGGTGAGACGTGAAGAAGCGAAGAGATTATCACACAAGCAACCAAACACGCATGCAAACAGCCACAAGCAGACTGTGTTTGTACTACCTAAATGCCCAAGGATGCCTCAATTTGCATTCCCCTCAGACAAAAAAAGTCCCCAGATTTCTTCAACCTCATGGAACATCACCATCTCTGCAGTGGAGCTGTCTTGGCGCAATCAAGTCCCTCTGAAATGAAGTGCCCCCAAGGGGCAGAAGAATCTATGGTGACGACATCAGTAGCGTCCCCTGGAATTACAGTGGAAGAGTAGCGCCCGCCCGTATCGGAGTCAACGACCTTTCCGGAGGACACAAGTTTGGAGGGTACATCGTGAGACCGCCGAGTATCGCCAGGCGGCACAGGTACTTCCCTATCATCCACCTTTCTCAGAATCTCCACCTTCTTGTCCTACAACCACCAAAGCCCAACCTCAAGTCAACGCCAACCCGAACAGCACACACCCCTCCCCTTGTCCTGCCACGCCCCAGAATCGTCCACGTCCCCCGGCGCGGATACGGACACTCTCTCGTTGTCTCTCTCGGTCAATCTCTCTTTCTTCGTTCAAGACTCTTCAAGATCTCTTTTTGCGCTGGTCACCTTGAAGCGACACGACACGCTCGACTCGCTCGTCTTCTGCAGCAGCAGCCCTTATCGTCATCCTCGCATCGATTCCCCCGGATCCCCGGCCATCATCATCTGTCACCGTACCCCGTCGCTCGTTGCAACGTCCGTCGTCTGAACTTTTTGTCCCTCCATCGTCCGGCGATTATAAGCTCGATATAGCTCCCGAGCTTCTGTTGGAATCATGTCAAGCTCCTTCGAAAAGTCCGTCAAGGGCGCAACGAAGATCAAGGTACGTGTGCAGTCTTGGCGGCGCGCTCTTGATGAGCCTAATATCAGCGGCAATCATGAGCCCAACCAATTTTCCTCGATGGGCGCTGTTTCTCAGGATTCGACTTGGTACTGATCTCGGATGTTGTAGAATGCTCCCCCAAAGACGAAATACATCGAACACATTCTCGTAGCTACCCATTCCGGCGAAGCTGGCGTCGGCGAGGTCTTTCGCGCTCTCACATACCGTCTCCGCGATTCAACATGGACCGTCGTCTTCAAAAGTCTAATTACTGTTCACCTGATGATCAGAGAGGGATCTCCCGATGTTACACTCGCCTTCCTTTCGACGCATCGCAATGTGCTAGCGATTAGCAGCTTTACAGATGGTACGTTCCACGCATGCCGAACTGAATCTGGACGTGGGGATTGACAGATTGGCAGCACAAATCCAAGGACGAAACATTCGACATTATGCCCACTACCTAGCTGAGCGAGCTCGCGCATACGAGAAGACGAAGACGGATTGGGTGCGCGCTTCTGAGTCAAGACTTGAGAAGCTTTCGGTTGAGAAGGGATTGTTACGGGAGACGGAAATCGTTCAACACCAACTTGAGGCTTTACTAAAATGCGACGTAAGTTAGGACCGTAACGGGAGAGAGAATCTCGAGTACTAACGATCTCAGGTGATGGAGAATGAGCCAGAGAATGAAATCACTATAACTGTTTTCCGACTGCTTGTCTTGGATCTCTTGGCACTATTTCAGGTTCTCAACCAAGGACTCATCAGCATTCTTGGTATGTTTGCCCCTCCCCCTCTGTCTCAGCCCGCCACTTTGACTAACGTTCCAATCCCTTCAGGTAACTTTTTCGAAATGTCAAAGGTGGATGCCGAACGTGCTATGGCCATTTATCGGAAATTCACGAAGCAAACAGACTACGTCGTCCAATATCTGAGCGTAGCTCGTCAGCACGAACACCACACTCGAGTCGAGGTGCCGAAGCTCAAGCACGCTCCTGTCAATCTTGGACGCCAGCTGGAGGAGTATCTTCACGATCCCGATTTCGAGGTCCACCGAAGACAATATTTGGCCGAGCAGGACGTGAAGAAGATTGGTGGAGGTTCAAGCTCGAAGCAAGGAGGTCTCAGCAAGAAGAAGAGCACCGATTTCCCCGAACCAGCGTCCAACAACCCCTTTCCCAAAATCACCTCGTCTTCGAGCGGTAATAGGGCACCAGAGTCAAAACCGCAAGCCAACAAGGGTCCTGATCCCGATCTGATCGACTTCTTCGACTCTATCGAACAGAACCAGACACCGATGAGCATGAACCCTCAGCCTCAACAACAGACTTTCCAACAGCAGCCGACAGGCATGCCGTTTCAACAGAACGGTTTCGCCGCTCAGCCTACTGGATTTGCCTCCAACAGTCCATTCCAACAGCCTCAGCAAACTGGGTTCATGCAACCGCAGCAACCTCAGATCCAGCAACCCCAGATCCAATTGCAGCCCGACTTCACCGGAGCTGGTTTCGGAGGGTTCACTCCTCAACAAGCCTTTCAACCAAGCTCACTCGCACCAATCCCTCAGGATTCAATGGCCAGCTTTCCCAACGCTGCCCCTCAGATTCAACAACCCGTTCAGAATGGATCGCCTCAGGGGCTTCAACCGATGCAAACAGGAAGCACCAACCCCTTCCGCCAGTCTATGCTCATGGCTCAACAAACGGGTCTTCCATCATCTGCTACAACACCTGCTCTAAATCGCCAATCTACAAACCCATTCGCTCGAACATCACCACAGCAAAACACTTCTCCTTTCGCCCAAGCTTCAAATTCGCCTTTCCAATCACCATCTCCTCAACAGCCACAGCAACAACCTGCTCTTCAACCTACACCAACCGGCACAAACCCCTTTGCACGCAACTCCATGATGCCAGCGCCAAACCAAGAACAACGTCCACAAACAGCTGGCGCTGCTCTCGCTCCTCAACCGACCGGTACAACCAACCCCTTCCGAAACGGCGCCTTTGTCAACCACAACACAGGTATGGGATGGCAAGCTAACCAGCAGCCTATCGGAGGAGGCCTCGACCAACTCCCAACAGTACCTGTATTCCCTCGTCCAGCTCAACAGACACCTTGGCAGCAATAAGATTATCGAAGGAGCCGTTCCAAACAAACCCATCATATCTTACAAGCTCAAATCAAGACATAATTCGCATGGCGTTTTCCACAGCGC
This sequence comes from Fusarium oxysporum f. sp. lycopersici 4287, assembly GCF_000149955.1. Lineage (NCBI taxonomy): Eukaryota > Fungi > Ascomycota > Sordariomycetes > Hypocreales > Nectriaceae > Fusarium > Fusarium oxysporum. The sequence continues at coordinate 564,754 of NC_030987.1, forward strand.
CCTTTTGTTTCCATTTCTTGGCTGTAACAGCCTCCCTTTCCATATAGTAAGCGAGGCGTTTTCGGGGGATGAGATTCGAAAAGAGGATTGCAAGGCCACAGGATGAGCACCTAGGAAGATACAGTATGCTTCTGAAATTGCCCTTCAATCCTCTCCTGGTGATTTTCCTTTTGGATTAGTATAGTAGCAGTCATACAAAAATACAATTATCATCAATTATTTATCTGTATTCACTGTGTCTGGTATATGTTCTCTGTAGCCATGGTATCGTGTCGTTTTTACCATCTTCAAAACTCCAGTACCGTTATATCCCTCAGTGTTTTCCCAAACTCCCAAACTCCATAGCTATGCCCGTTTAAACAACGAAATTATCTTCTAGAACGGATCATCGACGTCCATTCTGCCCCCTGTATCTCCCGTCACAGCCGCTTCTTTCGCGCCCGCCGTAGCAACACTCTTCTCAACCTTCTCCTCATCCACAAACACACCCAGCCCTGAAAAAGCCTCGAACAAAGCTCGAGTGAGATACTCATCAGGACTGTACCCTCCAGCCTTGAACTCGGGCTTCGTCCTTGTGATCTCGACCCACTCATTGCTATACGTCGCTAGTTTCTCCGGCGCAAGGTCTACGCGCTCTGGCATGACACGCACGCCGCCGTACGGATCGTATGGCTTGTTCTCCACAACGACAGCCTTCTTCTCGCGCAGTCCTCTGATAGAGAGACCGCTGCTTCCTGCTGCGCCGAGTGCTGCGTCGCGCTTGTTGTGTCCTCGTTTCTTGAGCATAATCTTGTCCATCGCTTCTGTTGCGCGACCCATCTCGGCGCTTTGGAGAGAGTCGAGCATCTCTTCACGGAAGCGCTTGGCGTTGGCTTTTTCTTCGAGTTCTTCTTGTCGTTCAAGTAATCGTCGCTGTCGGGCTTCTTCTTCCTCTGCTGCGATGCGGCGCTGGCGAGCATCGTCTGTTTCGCGCGCAAGACGTCTGTTGCGCTCAATGTCCTGCTTGTGTTTCGCCTCCCACTCGCCAAGTTGCGCCTCAGCCTTCCTCCTCTGTTCGTCGGTGCCATAAACGAGGTCACACGTCAAACACTCCACCATCTCCAGGTACTCATTATAATCATTCAGCGTCTCAAAGTCCTCCTCAACCTTGTTAAACACTGCCGCCACTCGTCTCCGAATATCAACTTCACGCTCCACGGCAAGATCCGCGAAGAAAGCGGTCTTGAAACCGCGAAGACGAAGGGTCTTGTGGCAGCCGGCGTAGGGACATTGGTTGGGACCATCTTTAAAGATTCGCTCGACGCAGGTTTTGCACATGCGGTGGTAGCACTCCGGGTTGATGCGGAATTCCATGTCCCGGTTGAAGTAGCGTGTTGTCTTGCATACGGGACATGTCTCGTCTTGGTCTGGCGGTGGAGGCGCGTTGAGATCTGTGGCGTGGCGTATTGAGACGCCTGCGCGAGACATTTTGGCTGGCGAGAGCACTGAATGTGCGGTTGAGTGGAGGGGTGAGGTTGTTGAGAGAAGGAGACGAAATGAATCGCTTTGTTATGCTGAAGAAGTGATTAATAAGTGGCTATCAAATGTTGGTTCTGCACGGCTGAAGAGATGGGGGTAACAGGCTTGCCGGGGAGTTTCCCATTGGTCAGAGCTCAGAACGACATGGCCCCACCTTCTAGGTGCCCCTCCATGAATTGTCAGCCTTCTCTCATAACCAACAGCTTCCATCGATTTCTCCCCTCAGAACATATCACAACAACTTCAAAAACATCACCATGGCTGATAACGGTGAGTACTATTCTCATGGTTCATTTCATGGGTACATATAAGCAATTTTATTGCTAGTCACAGCTTCACATGTACTGACGCTCACAGAACCTACACCCGCTGAGACCGCCGCTGCTAACGCAAAGGAGGCCGAGGAGCAGGCTGCTCTTCCCTACAAGTGGACTCAGACCATCTCAGAGCTCGATGTCACCTTCAATGTACCCGGAAACCTCAAGTCGAGGGATCTCGTCATTACTATCAAGAAGCAGAGCCTACAGGCGGGTATCAAGGGCCAGGATCCAATCATCCAGGTACATACACAGCTCAAGCCACATCTCATACACCAACTAACCCACAACAGGGCGACCTCCCCCACGCCGTCCACGTTGACGACTCTACATGGACGCTCAGCACCAACTCAGATGGCACCAAGACAGTTGAGATCCACCTCGACAAGGTGAACAAGATGGAATGGTGGGCGCACGTTGTCACCTCCGCTCCCAAGATCGACGTGACCAAGATCCAGCCCGACAACTCCAAGCTTTCAGATCTCGACGGTGAGACCCGCGGTATGGTCGAGAAGATGATGTTCGACCAGCAGCAGAAGGAGAAGGGCCTGCCCAGCTCAGACGAGCAGAAGAAGGCGGATATCCTCAAGAAGTTCCAGGAGCAGCATCCCGAGATGGACTTTAGCAAGGCCAAGATCAACTAAGCAAGCAAAAAGTACTTATGACGAATCCCAATTGAGAAGTTGAAAAGACGTTTCATTTCGTTACTTGTTGTGTTTTCATCTCGTTTCTAGAGCAATTGCTGCGCGCTCGAGAAAGGCGTTGAAGTTTTTGACTTGTTGGAGCATACCGCCTGCGGAGCTCGATGAGCTGGCTTCGTCTGTGATGCGTGCGACGAGAAGCTCGAGGTTAGCCAGATCGGCCTTTTTCTCCTGGGCGCGTGATAGTTCAGGGGCGTCTCGTCCCCGTTCGACTGCCATGTCTATGTCATGCATTATAGCTGAGGTATCGAGTCGGTACTACAATTGTTAGCCGAGGTTACAGCAGATGAAAGTATCAGTCAACTCACTTTTGACTCTTTGGTGTCCTCTTCGTGCTTGATGCGTACAGCATCCATCTTGAGCGCAACTTGTTCCCTCTCTGCTTTGAGACGTAATATCTCTTCTCGCAAAGAGAGCTTCTCTCGCTGTACCAGACGAACACGCTTCCGTAATGATTGCCAGTCCATGAGGTGAATTGACTAACTCGTCAGTCCCAATTCTTCCCATGCAGGGCGAAAACAACTTACCAATTGTAATAATCGAGACGTGAGCTCCTCCTTGTACGCCTCAAGTGCCCGGATCTTGATCCGACATTCTTTCTTCTTATCTTTCTCCTCGGTATTCTGTAGCGCCTCAAAGAACTTCGCAACCGTACCGTCGATGACTTCCAAGCAAGCTTGTGCAAACACATCCACCGCTGTTACTCCAGTTGTTGTAAAAGGCAGATCCACCGCGAGTTGATCTTCTTCTTCATCGTCGCCTTTGATGAACTTCTTGACGTTGACGAAGCGCTGAACTGTGACCTCGATTGCTGAACCGTCGCTGACTCGGCGCTCTTTGGCGGCTTGTTTCGTCCTGCGGACCTGTTTCGGCAGTGGCTTCTCTTGAGTTGTCCTTGGTTTTGATAGGGGTAGATGGATTTGGTGGCTGGTTGTTTCTGTGTTGCGGGGCTTCTCGATGGTCGTCCTCGACGTCGTTTCGCTGCTGGTGCTTCGGTTTCCTCTTCTTCTGCTTGCTCCTGGGGCTCCGCAACAGGTGATTGAGACGGTAGACTTCTTCGAGGCCGTTTTCTTCCAAGTGCCTTAGCCGCTTCGACAGCATCGATAGCTTCCGCTACCACCTCTTCTTCCTCCTGTGCCTCCTCCTCTGCCACGGGCTCCTCTTCAATCTGCTCCTCTTCAGGTTCTGCTTCTTCTGTTGCATCATCTGATTGTTCATCATCCGCAGGGGCGTGATCCGCTCGATTTGGTGAAAGCTCGTCTTCTTCTTCATCTTGCTCAGCAAGCCTCGAAGATCGCCTTTGTGATAGTCTCGACCGAATTATGGTGGGACCTTCACTCCGTCGCACCTTGCGCACCAGCGGCGATGAGGAAGGCGGTGCATCGTCCTCTTGTAGCGTCGTGTGCAATCGTGTCGTTGACGATATGGCCTCGCTCATGCGTACGTCCTGTCGCTTGTTCGCAACATCTTGCGCAATCTGTTCCAGTGACCTGCGGCTCGACCGTCGTTGCGATGGTTGTTCGGAAGATTCATTATTCGGTAGCACCGGTAACTCAACTTCAACTTCGTTCTCGTTTGGCGCTTCGACTTCTGGGCTCGGTAATTCGGAGTCTGGCTGTGGCTCCGGTTCGACTTCCTCTTCCTCCTCGGGTTCTGCTTCCGGCTCCTCTACCACATCAAGACTCGGCTCTTCCTCCTCTCGTGATTCACCTGTCGTATCCCGCGCGCCAGGTTCCTTAGATGTTTCTGGTAGATCGTAGGGGTCTCTCGATCGAGGCGAGCGTCTCCGTGCGCTTCCTTGCGCTTGTGCAGACGGCGGCGCTTCGTTCTCCAATCTTCTTCTCTTAGCAGATGTATTTGGTGTTCGGCGGGCTGACGATGTGGGTGGTGCGGGTGCAGGTGCGGCGGGAGTCGAGCCAGCTATGTTGAGACCAGCGATGTCGAGGTTGAAGGAGTCATCTTCGATGTTGGCACGCCTTGAGTCGCATTAGCACAGATACCTTGGGAATTATGGGGGCTGATTCGTACTGGGCACCTCGTAGACGCTCGTTCAGCCGGTCAGCGCGGCGCTGTTGGCCTATTTATCGTGTTAGCGACTTGATCAACTGCTTGGTGATGGGAATCGCTGTTGGCATACCTGTGGCCATTGTGGGAAAAAAGCGCACCTATATCTTTCTCTGCGCATTCGATTTTATCCAGGTTCAGTGTTTGGGTTGAATGCGCTGGTGATGTTGCAATTGGGTGTTTTTAATTGTGATGTTGATGGAGTACTGTTTGAATATGCTTGTGACGCGTGGGGTGAGACGCGTTCTATAGCCGCGGGGCATTGAAGCAATTAATTGATTGATGGGCCAAATTGATCGACCAATGACCGTCTGCAAGACAAAGACTAGAACATGATATTATATAGTATTCCCTTAGGTTTTGTGTCTATTATAAATTTGAAAGATCTGCATAATTTCTCCCATCATAACCATGGGGATTTCTGCTCTCAATAACCAAGTAAACAAAGACCCAAGACTTTTATAAGACGGCCAGCCGTCATCAGCCGGGTATCATTAGTATTCTTTATCCCTTTCCGGTCTATCCTTGATATGCCTTTCCTGCTCAACAGAGCTAAACGCCTTTCAAGCAGCCAATGGCCCTAGGTACACAAATAACAGCTGATGCTTAGTTCATAGGAACCCACTGCATCTTTTCTGCATCGAATCGGTGACTAATTCCTTGTCAGTTCCCATGGACACGCATAGGCGTTGCATTGGAAGATCATACCCATGGTAGTCAGTCTTTGACAATGCTCCCTTGCCGTATTCCGAAGCCAGGATCTCCTTGTACCTGTACGGAATCTTGGCTTGAACACCTTCGAAGGTGGTGTCTAATAGAGGAAAGATGTACTTGTCCTGTCACATGAAGCTTTAGCACAAGGCAACGATCATTGCCAAATATACGCACCTTGAACTCGTGGTCATGCTTGTCGTACATAACACCATCACCCATCTCATGCCCAGGGTCGTATCTTGCCGCAGTGATGTCAATGAACAGGCCATTCTGCATATCGATCCACCTTGCATCAATGAAGTTCATGTAATCATCCCTCTCACGATATTTATGATACGGGTTGATCTCCAACTGAAAGAAGCAACCCTCCGGACAACCATCGTACTGGTAGTAGTAGATGGTCATGTTATGATAGGCAGCGAGGAAATACATGTCTGCCTCAGTAACTGAGACATCAGCGTCAAGGTCCCATGGCATGACCTGAGAAATCCTTTCGGTTAGAGAAGAGGGTCTAGACATGTGAAGTTATGGATATCCGTATTCTTACCTTCTTTCCCCACCACCAGCCGAGAAGGGAGCCATGCATTAACCAGGTCTGGACTCCCAGATCTCGAAATGTGGCTAGGTATGTCTGCATGAGGACTTTGATGCCTGCATTCTGAAGCTGTGGCTCGAGGGCTTCACCAAAATATCTCAGATCATAGTGGGGATATTGTCTGAGCGAGCCTTAGTTTTCTGTGTGGCGTTGTGTTGGCTGTTGGTAGGTAACTCACGATGCTTCCCCTGCAAGTCTCGTTAGTCAAAGAAAGACCTTCTTGTTTAGGATACGATGACCAATTCCATTGGGCATAAGGTCCCAAAAAGGTGAACTCACTAAAGTATTTCGGTGGAGGAGCTTCTCTGGTTGGAAGTTTCTGTTCAATCTTTTGCAGGACGTCGGGGACTCCAAAGGCACTAGCGCTGGTGATCCAACCCAGGGCGACGGCAATGATTGCCGATACTCTCATATTATATCCGTAGTCTGTCTGCCTGGAAGAATGTCACTACACGTGGTCGTTAGGACTCAATGGTCAACGCGTATAGTCAGTTTAGGTTGGTTACGTGGACTGTGTGATGTTTCTGGAGATCTGCAGGGGTAGAGGCTCGCTCGCTCGTAGGCTGGCTCGTAACTTGAAAGGGGGCGTGCGGCAATGACGTTGAGAGAGCCACTGTAACTAAAAGCCAGTGAGGGATTACTTGAATCGAAGCATTAGAGTATCACTTGAGCTAGAAAGTACAAGAGAAAGAGGGTGCGCCGCTTAAGTGTAGAGAATGATTAGATTAAAGTCTGCACGATTCAGTGAGCGTACAAACAATTGTTTGATCTTCCATACTGAGGTGTCCGCGGAGCCCCCGGTTCCAGCACATCCGATGTTAGGTCCGCGTCACCAGCTCAAATCATATCGATAAGACGAACTGTCTCTATCTCTCAATACATCGCAACAATTTATATAAATTATATCAACCTCTTTCTAGGCATCAATGAGGCGCACGTGTCCGGAAATGGATGTAGATGTGGCTTAAAATGCATCTTCATGCCTTGTAAATGCTGTCGCTGACACTGACGCAAGCTCAAATGCCCCAGACACGTTTTAAGGTTGCCCAGTCTAGACTGCTCGTCTCCACCTCCTCCTCCGTCCATCGCATCGCCAAGCTGAAGCTCAGCTGCCTAAGCTCCCTCATCTTCAACCTCCACTAGCCTTATACCCGGTTACTTGTCATCTTCAACCCCTCCCATCAACCAGCAATTCCACCTCGCATCTCGTATTCTCTTTCTCCAGAGTCGCTCGCCGCAAACACACCAACGGCCGATACCTCCTTTTCCCGCCCTTGACAATGGGCGCGTGGAACGTATGTCTGCGAAACATCATGCATTACCAAAACGACAAACTGACAGCACCATAGCTCTTCCGTGTCCTGGGCGACTTGTCCCACGCCCTCTCCAAATGCATCCTCATCTTCGCTATCCATCGAAACCGAAGCGCTGAGGGCGTCTCTCTCATCACGCAGATCCTCTACGCCCTCGTCTTCTGCACACGTTACCTCGACCTCTTCATCGAGACGGTACCATGGAACATCGTGTTCAAGATCTTCTACATCATCTCGTCTATCTACATTCTTGCTATTATGCAATGGATCTACCCTCGATCGCGTGAGCGTGAGATTGCTTGGAAGATTGGCGCCATCATCCTCGGTGGCTCGTTTGTCTTGTCTCCATTCGTCATGCTCATCTTTGAGAGCCACAAGGGTTTCCGACCTGTATGTTACTGTTGCTTAATAACCTCACCATCACTAACAGCTTCTAGTGGATGTGGGTGTTCTCCCAGATCCTCGAGTCCGTCTGCGTTCTTCCTCAGCTTCTCCTCCTTCGACAAACAACCGTCCCCACCGTTATCGACTCCTTCTACCTCGTCGCTCTCGGCTCCTACCGCGCCCTCTACTGCGTCAACTGGTTCATCCGCGAATTCGAGATCTCCGGCAAGAAGCCCAATACCGTCTCCGTCATCTTCGGCATCATCCAGACTGCCCTATACATCGACTTTGCTTGGGTTTACTACACCCGCCAGCGCGTCAAGCTTCGCGGTGGCGGCATTGTCGACGCCGATGATATGTCCCGCGGATGGCTCCTCCGCCGAATCTTCGGAAAGCGCTTCGAGAACAACGATGATGACGAGGAGAGTGGCCCTGGTGGATTTGAAGATGAGCAAGGTGGTCGACGAGGAGCTCGTCCCAAGTGGGGAGCCCGCGGTATCTCAGTCAGTGCTGATGACGGCGTTCTCGAGCAGGACCGACACAACCGTGACCAGGACGAGTTTGGTGGCCCAGTCGACCCTGACGCCAAGATGCAAGACCCCGATGAGCTTGCGCGAGCACTCGACGATGATGACGATGAGCAAACACCACTGCGACCTGGACAAACAGAAGGCCAGCCCAGCGGTCTTCAAGGCGGCGAGGGTTGGCGCGACTAAGGTACCAAGCTTCCACGCCAAACTACAGCTTACATCACTTTTACGAACGCGAGTATGAACTCGGACGGAGTATGACGGATTGTTTATTTGGAATGTTTTGAAAGGGCTACTGCATTGCCGTTTTAGTGCGATGTATGATGTGACGCGATGCATGGAACTGCGTTAGAAGAGAGGGAGAGTTATTCTGGCCACGATGCGCTAGCAGTGTTTCTAGGGGTATTCGTGGGTCAAATTTATGTACACATAGCGGAATTCTCACAATGTCAATCTCAAGTCGACATGAATTGTAATTCGACAACTCTAAGGTCGTGCATGTCACATTTGCGATTTGAATCAGAAGGGGTCGATGTGTGGATATCATTCAGGCAATAACCATGCCCATTCCTGCGCTCAAAACCGGTGCAGTTGTGTTGAGACAATCCCATCCCTTTCCACCATCGCCACCATGTCCTCCAAGGACAACCAACGAGCAGCTCCCAACAGTTCGCGCCATCTGACAAGGAATCTTTCCAGTCCTGTCTTTTGCAACTCCCATCAGCAGCATCCCAAGCCGCGAGAATAAAACTCCTATAATAACAAAATACAAAAGCTAAACCGTAGCGAATGGAAAGAAAAGGTCATATACTAGTAATAACATAAACGTCTTGAAACCATAGGGTATTTCCTTCAATGGACGAAGCGCTTCTCGAACTCTGCAAATAGCTTTGGGGTGATTTCATCGCTGCTCATGCCCTCAATCTCGACAAGGACGCCCTTCTGGGCGTAGTGGTTCAGAACAGGCTCGCTGGTCTCTTGGAACTTCTTGTATCGTGCTCTGTAAACTTCCTCGGAATCATCGGGGCGCTGGATTAATCGCTCGCCGGTGACGTCGTCGATTCCGGGGACTCGAGGCGCATTGAAGCTGGTGTTGTAGACTCGGCCCGATGGCTCGTGGACCCAACGTCCGAGGATTCGCTCGAGAATAACAGATACGGGGGTCTTGAGCGAGACTACGAGATTGATCGGGATAAGCTTGTCGAGAGGGCCGACTTGGGAAGCTGTTCGAGGGAAACCATCGAGAATGAACGAGGCGGATGGGTCGTTGGAGGCCTTGGAAGGACGGTGCCCGTCGAGGAATGGAGCGTTGATGAACGGATCAGAAGCAGCGCTATTGAAAGAAGCCTCCATCGCCGTCGCTTCAGAAGAAAGAGTCATGACGTTCGGACCACCATTCTTCGCAAGCCAGCCTCGAGTGAAGAATTCGTTGGAAATAAGTCGCAGAATAAGGTCATCAGCAACAAGACCACCCGACTTCATCGTATTCTCGACCTTGATGCCTGTCTCATTATTAGCATTCGCCTAGATGCTCCAATTGAGGGGAAATCTACCGAGGGGTGTCCTCTCCTTGACATTCCGACGCAAGAGATCACCAGTACTGATCTGATTGAGCTGAGGAAAGCGAGCGAGCAATCGCTCGCTCTGGGTCCCTTTACCAACGCCAGGTGCACCAAAGAGGATGACGCGAGCGGCCTTGTTCAGGTTCATTCTAGGCGACCTGTAACGATTGAGGCCGTCGCGAGTTGAAACAATTGAGGAACTTCTAACGTCGGAATGAAAGAAGAAAAAAGTTGCGCTTCTATGCGATAGATAAAAACAAGGTTGAAGGTGCGGATCCAAAAAGTCGTTCGAGGTTTAATTTCTTGTTGAGGGTCGATGGGACGATACTTTCGGAGATGGCGCGGGGAGATTGTTGAGTTCGGAAAAAAAGCAACGGCGGGGAGAGTGTATAAGAGGATAAAGAGGTTGAGGGAGAGGAAATGATGGAATAAGCAGCCACGGGATTACAAAACAACAGTGAGCGATGGATTTGATTTATAACCAAGAAAGAGGGAACGACGAGATGCGTTGAGTTGAGGTGGATGGGAGCAAGGTTGGAAGTGGGGGGCTTATGTAGTGTAGATAGGGCGAGGCAAAGCGCTGTTGGTGTTGAGTCCAGTTGCAAGCGCGGTACTTCTATCCTCACCTGTAATTCAGTGACGATACAGGTACCATTCACTGAAGATGGTGTGGACCGTGCGATGGAGCGAACGGTCAGGGTGGGCAGGGACCAATCTCGAGAAGTCAATCTTGATGGCGGAGTCTATAACCGTGGCTTGCCGTCTTTAACATCTAGACTTTCAACGTCCTATTCTTGGAGTTTTATAGAGGTAGCTTTATGGAATATGGCTGAACCATTACCGGGACATTTCGGACTCCGGAAGATGTGGCATATGATGAATGGGGTGGTAAGGGAATCGGTGGTTTTGCCTTAAGTCCGGTACGGGGTTTGAGATCGAAACAGAAAACATGGGAAGGGAAGGGGACGGTTAATTATCCCGTGTCATTTCGAGGTGTCATTTGTCGATCTGGGGAATAAATGTGCACCTCCTTCTTGGCGCCGTTGATCCGATACATGCAGCACCATCGCTCAAAGTCCGAGATCGCTGTATACGACCTCGGCAGCACAACACTTCCTCTTGTGCAATCCATATTAGAAGACACTTGAACTCGAGCACAAAGATAGTAAATACTCGAGTCTCTTTTCGTTCTAGAGTGCACCCTAGAAAGAGTCGGCGTTAACGGCATTCCAAGAATGAGGCCTAGCACGTGTGTTCCTTGCGAGCCAATCAAGCTTACCAGATTTGCGTTCCAAGAACCCCGGATTTTCCAAGGCGACGGACGGACACCTCGGCACACGGCATTACAAGCCACTGTGCATACCCGTGCAAGCGAGCGTGCCGTCATCGTGGTAACATCAGCCAGCCATAGTATCATAGAATGTTTGAAACAAACTTGACACCTTTAGCTAGGATACTGAGGACATACCGGTTATTCCATACTTAATAGGATGGCAGGTGTTGAGGTCTTAGCAGGGGGACAGCGCCAAGATTAACATGCAAAAAGTACACTATTAGAATGACGGCAGTTAGTGATCGCGGAATGGTCTGATATAAAGCTGGAGGGTGGAAATACTATTTTTTACGTGTAGGGTTTTTTAGGCGACCTGGAGATAACTTAGGTTGGTCGTGAGCCTTGCATGAATTGCTGGTAAGGCCAGGAGTTGGGCGCCAGGAGACTGAAAAAGTCCATGAACCGCTCTATCCCAGATGAGGACTGGGATGGCAATACGACAGTTGAGAGCTGCTGCCCATCTGTCACCCCTGTGTTGCTTTGGTGCTTGGGTCCCTCCATCTTGAAGTTCCTCTTGTCCTCGCCACTCTCGCATTTCTTCGTCCTTGACTTTCTCCGCTTTGCAAGCTCTGGCAAGCAGTTGAAACGTTAGATGCCTTCCTATCGGCATTCGGACTGGAGCCGGCCCCGGCGACAGACGATGCTGTAGGATACATGGTGGAGGATAAGAGGACGAAAGACATGAAAGCAGAAGTGGAGGTGGAGGAAGATGTGAGATGAAGTTGGTAAATTCATCCAAGGCTCGAGTCTTCTGCTTTTAGTCGGCAGCGGCGAATCTTGATCTCAGGATTGTTTGTGAATTCATCCAATGGCTTAGAAAAATCTGTCTACGGAGTTCAAGGTAGGCATAGTAAGACAAAATATAAGTCCTTGATCATCGTATTAAACTGTTATACCGGAGCTTCTTCGATTAAGCTATATGATCCTTGCCGTGTCCATACCTAAGCTCCAGTTCCAAATCACCACCCTGTCCAGCAACACAATGAAACGCAATGAGACTGGCAAGAGGCGGAAAGGCGACGCCAAAATATTGATGCCGACAATATCGGCAAAGGCGATCCGTGAAGATAACTTAAGAGAGTTGTCTCCGATCGTTCTCCGTGAGATTGACGGTATCACCCCGAGTGATCGCATCCTCCAATTCGCTAGTGAGCTCGTCTGTTTTGTCGCGAACTTTAACCTTGTATTGCTCAATGAGACAATCTTCCGCCCTGAGTTCGTACACAAATACCGGCTTCTTCTGGCCTGGCCGGCAGACACGTCCCCTTGCCTGCAACTCCCATGCCGCTTTCCACCACGGCCCACACTGAATGACGACATTGAAGCACTGTAGATTGAGACCCTGTCCTACTGTAGCCCTGGTGGCAAGCATGACCTTGGGAGGCTTAGCCTCGAAAGCCGTCTTGATGACGGAGTGTCTGTCGATGGGACCCAGCCGCCCATTGTACTCAAGCTGCGGTTCTGGCTCAAACCTGTTCCTGAGGGCAACCGCGACAATGTCCAAGAAGTAGATACTTTCATCCACGATTAAAAATGAATGGTCGGGATATCGATCTTTGTGCTGGTCGACAACGTCCGTGATGACTCTCACCCGACGAGAGAGCCAGTTCTCGTCCTGCTCCAGTCGTTTCTTCCACTGAACGAGCTGATCTGTCGCTGCTTCGTTGCCTTGCTCGAACGTTTCCATAGCCTCATTGCGGCGCATGGCCCTAGCCAGGGCATCTCTCTCAAACTTAAGCTCAACCAGCATAGGGTGGTACGCATACTGTTGGGCCTGTATAAGATACTTCCAGCCCGCAAGCTTGCTACCGGGTCTTCTGGCCTTCTTGAACATGTGGTAGGCGTCATTAGAACGCCTTCGATCCTCTGGATCGAGAGGGAATGTCACGATGCGTTTTCGGTCAATGTCGGGGAATTCCTCTTGAATTGCGCTCTGTGGTCGACGAAGGCTACAGGCGTCGAGCATCTGGATGTATCTCTGTCTGTGGAAGCCTTGAGGGAAGTCGGGGCCTGTAGACAAGCTCTGGATGAACGCCGCCTGAAAGAGTAGGAAGCTGTTGATTGGATGGCCGTGGAGCATACTGAGAAGGGCATAGCCATCACTCCACTTGTTGTCCAGTGGTGTGCCTGTCATCATGAGACAGCTGTCGAACTGAAGTCTGAGAGTCGAAATGGAATGGTACGTGCGGCTCTCTCGATTTTTGATTGCATGGGCTTCATCGAGAATGAGCCATTCTCCCATTGGCCTCCGGGGCTCCTGTTCAAGCATGCCAGAGAGTAAGACCAACATGGGACGCTTCGGTGGTTGGGCGGCTTTACCCTGATTATACGCGTCCACGCTACGGATGAACTTGTGAACTCGCGTAACCTCTGCAGCGACATTAGAGTACGAAGTCACCACAACCTTGTATTTCCATAAGTCTGTAGGGGTCAGGGCCTCTCCGAGAAGGCAGATCGAGGGCATCTGATCCTAGTGTTTGTCAGTATTGATACGTTGAAGGCGTCGATGCCGACATTGTCGGTAGTGCATACCTGTCCAAAGAAGTTGTCAATCTCAGCCATCCACTGACGGCAACACGAAATAGGAGCGACAATAAGGCAAGGTCCCTTTATGCTTCCACTCTTTGCAGTCGACAGGGCAATTGTAGAAAGTGCACATAGGGTCTTGCCAAAACCAGGGGGGTCAGCCAGGATCATTCCCTTGAAACGAGAGTTCTTTGCATAAAGTGCCGCTGCGACAGCGCGCTTCTGGTGGTCGAAAAGGTGAACAGTATGTTTTAATCCTGGAATGGCACCAGGGTGTGGTGCATGATGCTTCGAAACCTACGCAGAGTCACGATTAGCATCAGGCAGTCCGAAATTGTCGGCATTGACGACTTACAATATCATCGTGAATTTCGTTGAAGAAGCGGACGAACTTTTGCTCGTCGTAGCCCGAAGCTACGGCCATTGAATCCGTATAGTCATCTTCATGAAGGCTGCTGGTTTCGCTCGCATTATCGCCACAATGTTCGGAGTCGTCGTCGTCGTCGCCGTCGCCCTGCTCTTCCTCCTTCTTCTTTTGCGCTGGTGCGGTCGCGTCATCTCTCGGTTTGACAAAACCATCACCAGGTTTCAGCCAACCAATCCAGTACCGTGACGGCAGCGTTGGAATTGTGATCTCAGCTTGGTTGAGACGCGCAGTTATGGCATCCATTTCGGCGGCAATTTCGATAATGGGGTCTCGTGGTTCTTCGCTCATGGTGCCGATTTCAGGGCCGACAATGTCGGATCTGCGGTTCGTGTGATTCTGAGTGTGAGATTAAAACTGCAGAGGTTATATCGGCTTTGGAGTAGGTCAGCGACGACGTTTGCGGAGACAGAAAATGAAAAACGCATACCAGGTATTGTTTTCAAATGAAACTGGTGGCTGATATGTCAACCGGAAGCCTGGGGGCAAGGGTGTCCGAGCCGTTTGCCTGACGAGGCGACAGCTGTCAAGCAGTGTTCACCAGCTGCCCAAGAATGCTGAGATGTTGGCAGATGAGAATGATATGAAAGAGAGGAATGAAAGGAAGAAAAGGATTGAAGGAGAAGAAGGAAGAGAAGAGGGATTAAATACTCGTAGTAGAGGCGGCTTTGCGTGATTCAATGAGGGTCAGTGATTCAACGAGGGTCAGTGATTCAACGAGGGTCAGTGATTCAATGAGGGTCAGTGATTCAACGAGGGTCAGTGATTCAACGAGGGTCAGTGATTCAACGAGGGTCAGTGATTCACAGTGCTTCTGAATCAATTCCGTTGAGAAGCGGTTCGTAAACTTCTCGAAAAGTAACGAAGCTTTCGTAACTCTTGAGCATTCCAGGCTCATAAAGTGTCTATTGGAGAGAGTATGGAGCGCTTCGAAATAGGTATGATTGATTTCAGCATATCTATCTAGCTTGAGGGGGCGGAAGACTTCTAAGATCTGGTTAATCCAAAAGACTGAGATGTTAGAACGCAGATGCTTTAAGCTGAAATGAGTAAACACTGAATAGATTAAATGGCCAGGATGAACGCACCACAATCCGAAATCTCTCACGCCCTGAAGTCATCTCTGTATGTTTTCAAATCATCAAATTTACTCACTCCAATGTCCAAAACTGTTGTGTTGACGCAAGTCGACTGTTTCGAAGTATTGTCAGTATTCCCAGGTCTCCAATGATCTATAATGCTGTTGGATGATAACCCGTCGTACTGGCATGTAGCCTTTATCAGAACATTAGATATCTCTCCTTGTCCCAGCGGGGTCGACTTCACAGGCAAAGATCGGATAGAACAAGAGTTGAGCTTCAGGAACAATGTGACTGATCATGTCAGATTCATGATTGTCAAGCTCTCCAGCCAGCGTTTCAGCTGTAGTAATTGGTCAGGTATTGTGATATAAGGTCCAAACTTTGGGCAGGATGTGACATTGGCAGTGAATTGTTGCGACGACGCAGTAGCACAGCGGCACGCAAGTCGGTGACGAGGTCAGACCGAGTTGTCTTAGTCTCGCTCAGATTGAGGCAGACCGTGTTAGGTAGTCCCGAGTTTTAGATGCTAGATTTAAGAGTAATGGACCGGTCAATCTAGAGCAATATATCACATTATAATCCTATCGTCTCTCCCATGTAACAACATTTAACGTCTTGAACCTCACTCTATGACAACAGAGCCGGAGATATGCGAAAGTTGGCCCATGTAGTTGTATTACAAGAAGTAAAGGAGAATTATGTGTGATATCAAGGAGAAACTCATCTACATACAACACTAATTCTGTTGATGGTTGTGAGAGAGTTAAGCTCAAGACCGATCCTCAGGGGTCCGATGGGTCAGGCTCGCAGATTAATTCAGCATGACCAACTTTGAGAATCATGCAGGTGTCGCATGGGTGGAGTGACGTTTTTCCCATCAAAGCTTTTTTGAGATCCGCAGAATTGTGAATCATGTCGTCGCCTGTTACCTGAGGTTGCGCTGATAACCCTACTCGTGTATTTTCTGAGGCAAATTCCTCGACCATAAGGTTGAAATTCTCTTCCCAGTCCGGAAATGTCGGAGCAGGGCAAAGACTCGGCAGCTGATCAATAAAGTGATATGTTTGCTGTATGTGACCGTTTTTCAAGACCTTGATTACCAAACTCCTGGCGGTAACTATCTTCGCATGACCATGAAGGGGACCAGTGTTTTCAATCCCCCTGAGGAACTGAATCATCATCGTTGAGTTTTGATAGGGAGACAGAAAGTGTTCAACATCGCCTTCCTGTAAAATTCTTTTCATAGTTTCCTCCCTATGAACCGACTTTCTCTGGATGGGGACTGTATACCAGCAACGAGTAGGCGCATCATACCACTCACAACGTACCCTAGTACTTAACGCCTGTTCAAAGTTCTTAAACAAGCCTAGATTTAAGGATTTTCTTAGTCCTCTTACCACAGAATAGATATATATAACAGCTACATATAATCCTATTATAGTTATTAATAGCAGCTAGATAGGATATAAAGGAATAATTATTAGGAATATATATATTATATTAATAGTGTTTAAATATTTAAATAATAATAAGTTAATAAAATACATAAAGACATTTAACTTAGAAACTCCTCATATATTTAAATAATTTTAAGATATTATTATAGGTTATATACTAAAGGTGTTAAGTTTTATAGATATATTACCTAATTAGTAGAAATGGCCTTATAGTTAGTAGATACCTATTAGGCCATTAAGTAGGTTCCTAATCCATACTTCAGGGCAACATCGAGAGCGATTTAAACTTACTATGCGGTATGTCGGACAAGATACATAGTGGCAACCTGTACCAGTGTTACGACCCCAGCGGTGACGTCACGTGCACCCCGCAAATTTCTCATCACTCAACCAATCATTACTGGACCAAAAGCTTCATCTCTGTCTCCAGGCAACCAGTCAGAAAAAGACCAAAACACCAAGCAGTCGGTCCAGGACTCATCTCCAAGCATCAGACAAGGAGATATGTTTATCGGCCTGGCCAGGAGAAGCCAGTGTTTGTTTACGAGCCCAGGTCAGATGATTATCTCATTGAGGCAAAAAAGGTCAAAATCCGCAACGCTAGGAATAAGTTGAACATCTACATTGAGACAACCATCACCGGGATGACAGCATGGTCATCGCGGAGAACAATCCGAGACAACTAATTGTGTAGGCCTACCCAAGGGCTCAGATACCGACATCCCTAAATGCCAAAAAGACTTAGGTAAGTTTATGGTAAATTAGGGTAATTTAGGATAAATTTAGGAGGCTCTTTGATGAGTTTATTTTCTTCCCCGAGGCCGAGAAAACGAACGTGCCGTCATGAACAAGAGTGTGTTAGTGATGCCAGTCATATAGACGGACAGCGGACGGAGCGCACCAACGGCAAAAAAGGTTCCCTACCTCTCAGACCTCGATGATATTGAGGACTCCGGAGTTGTAATGAAGGTTGCGGGACGATAATGCGGAGCGGCGCGGCGGCGGTAAGTTGCGGTGCGGTGCGGCCAGACTTGACCAAAACTCTGTTGTCGTCAAGTGAAGGCCGGCGCATACCACGCCAACGAGTCCAATTAAGCTTAATTTTGAGCTTCTTCCTTATCAGATAAACGGCCACTTCTACCCCTATGATTCTGTCATTGGTGATGACACTATGAAACAGACAATGGTGACTTTGATGCTCAGCATTATAGAGAAATGACATGTTAAAAACAACATCACTTTTCACAATTGCCGTGCATGTCTCCCGAACGTTTAATCGTGGGGTGTTACACCCATACGATCAGCGGAATTATATCCCCATTGACTAACAAACCATCGGGATGTGGACCACCAACCTCACAGCTAACAATTCTCTCTGCATCTATTCCTCCAGCAATGTAATTCTCACGCCTGAACGATTCCCGGATGTTATCCGACCACTCTGTCTTGGCAGACGAGTACACCCACTACCGGTGACACCTCCATCGTACAAGCACCCAGACATTCGGTACAAGACGCATGGTTCTTGACCGTCATGGGATTTGCATTCTGCTAAAAGGGCCGAAAACTTATATGGGCTCCCCGCATGTTTAAACGGTTTAGAGCCTGCGCCGTCCCCAGATTATCCCCGCGTTGGACCTCTGCATCATGAGAATCACGGCGCTTTTAGTCATGAACCACCAGGTTTTTCATCGGCCTATTTTCTTGGCATTACGGGGACCGGTCTTCTCATCTGGTCTTCTCATTCGGACAGCTCTGTCGGAATGAGTTGCGATTGGGTCGGACCAGTGCCCATAGCTGGGTTTACAAGTTCCGGACTTGACTTATAGCTCCCGGATGCTCAATACTTTGTGCAGTGAGGTTAGGCTGAGAGAAGCAAGGATTGAAAAGGTCGGTCCGAATCAAGTTGATGATGATGGAGTTTGCGATGGCCAAGATGGTGAGAGTGTAAGTGAATGACCTCGGGCCTGCTAAAACTTCGGGATATGGAGAGATATTGACGAAGAGTGAGTGTATATAAGATGAAGTGATCGACCGGATGTTTGTATTGAGCCAGTCGATTCACAGACTCGGATATCTATCTACCTCTCTTCTACAACTTCACCATGTGGTCAAGTCTTCTCCTTCTGGGAGGCGTGTCTTTGAGCATAGCCAACCCAATTGTTCGACAAGATGCCAACCCTCCCTACAGAAACAAGACCCTATGTCTTGACAAGCGTGTTGATGACCTCATGTCCCGCATGTCCCTTGAGGACAAGGCAGGTCAGATGTTCCACGGTCGTACCGTGGTGGTCAACAACACCTTTGACGAGACCATCGAGGAGTTCGTCACCGGCAAGCGTATCACTCACTACGTCCTCAGCGGTGGTGTGAATGATGTTCGCGGTGTTGCAAACTGGTACAATAAGCTCCAGAGACTCTCACAGAGCACGCCCCTGGGCATCCCAAGTGAGTAGCCTTGGACGTTATTAACTCCTAAGCATACTGATGACCTGTTAGTCACAATAAGCAGCGATCCACAGCACGGATGGACCGATGAGAATGCTGTCAGCGTTGTGGCACAGGGTTTCTCTCGATGGACTGAGCCTCTTGGTCTCGCTGCACTGCGATCCCCAGAGCTGGTCCGTCAGTTCGCTGAGATCGCACGTGAGGAGTACGTCGCTGTTGGTATTCGACAGGCACTACATCCTCAAGTCGATCTAGCTACTGAGCCACGCTGGGGACGTATCACCGGCACCATGGGAGAAGATGCCAACCTCACCAGTGCCTTGATGGTTGAGTACATCAAGGGTCTTAAGGGCGACAAGATCGGTCCCAACTCTGTTATTGCGACCACCAAGCATTTCCCCGGCGGTGGTCCAATGGAGGATGGAGAGGACTCTCACTTTCCCTGGGTAAGTAATAATCCTTCTAATAGTAGAACAATTGCTGACAGTGAGGTGTAGGGCAAGAACCAGACTTACCCTGGTAACAACCAAGACTACCACTTGATCCCCTTCAAGGCCGCCATCGCAGCTGGTACTCGTCAAATGATGCCCTACTACTCTCGTCCCATCAATACGTCGTGGGAAGAAGTTGCCTTTGGCTTCAACAAGGGTGTAGTCAACGATCTCCTCAAGAAAGAGCTTGGTTTCGACGGTATTGTTGTTACCGACTGGGGTATCGTGACTACCCGATTCTGGGGTCTTGAAGACCAGACTGAGCTTGAGCGCGCTCGTCGTGTTCTCGAAGCCGGATGCGATATCTTTGGTGGCGAGACCAAGCCTGAGCTTATCATTGAACTCGTCAACAAGGGTCTCATCTCAGAGGCCCGAATTGATGAGTCTGTTCGCAAGCTTATGAAGGAGAAGTTTGAGCTGGGTCTTTTCGACAACCCCTTCGTTGATGTCGATAAGGCCGAGCGCATTGCTGGAAACGACTACTTCAGCCGTCTTGGAAACGAGACGCAGCGCCGTGCATTCACTCTCCTCACCAACAAGGATGACGTTCTCCCTCTTCCTCTGTCCGCTCTCAACGCCAAGTTCTACATTGAGGGAATTGAACCCGAGGTCATGGAATCTCGCAACCTCAGCGTCGTCGAGAACCCCGAGGACGCAGACTACGCATTCCTCCGCCTCGCCTCACCCTTCAAGCCCACCACAGCTCCCGGTCTTCCCGCGATGATCAACAACGGCAGTCTCGAGTTCAACACGACCGAAAAAGCCCGCCAGGCCAAGATCTACGCGACACTCCCAACTGTCGTGGACATCAGACTCAACCGACCCGCCGCAGTCCCTGAAGTAGCTGAGCAGGCTGTTGCGCTATTCGGTAGCTACGGTAGCAGCCACGATGCTTTCTTGGATGTTGTTTTTGGTACAGACGGTTGGGGTCCTGAGGGAAGGTTGCCTTTTGATCTACCTGTGTCTCAGGAGGCTGCTGATGCGCAGATGGAGGACATTCCATTTGATGTGGAGGCCTTGTTTAAGTTTGGCCATGGATTGAGGTATAAGGATACGTGTGACAGTTCATAGTTGGTATTCATGAGATGAAATGATGGTGAGATGATTTGTAATGACATAGCTTTACTTGATAAAGGGGCTGTAATTAAAATGAGCTGTTTGCATATACATGATTGTTTGATGATGCACTGATGTCTGAATAGTGACAGTGAAGGCTGTGTTTTAGTAGTAGTGGTACACCTTGGTGTAAGCTGCAAACATTTTCTTAGTAGTTAAATGATAGATATCACTCTGACCATTAATTGACATTGTGTTTGTCAAGAACAAGTCAATAACGCATCAGACTCAAGCCACGTCTGGCCGTAAACGCGGAGTGAGACTGTCTTGGCTAATGAATGCAGGTTAAATGGCCCGGAAATACTGAAACCAATCAAACGTAAATGGAAACAGTTCAAAGCGTCTGGGCCTATGTTTCATAATCTCCGAGGTGACTGGCCAATGCTGACCTGCCAACTCAGACTGTAACTCAAGTAAATGAGGCCCTTTCTACTGCCAATATCTACAGACCACATCACAGCACATATACTCGGCTAAACATTGCGGTAAATTCGAGCATCTCCAGCAAACACAGAGCGGAGATAAGAGCGGGCTTTATCCATTGTTGAGACCTGTCACATGCAGGGGAGGGGGACTTGAAAGAACTTCTCGCTCTCTCTCCCAACAAAAGGATACACTCGGCACTACCGGACAGCACGTGACGTACTGTTTCTTCTAGATTCTGTTGACGCAAGCCCCCTGTAAATCGCAAGCAGAGGGCAGGGATTGGATGCATTCGCTGTAAGCCCTGCCGGAACAATAGAGGGCCCGCCCCGAATGCGGCGAACCCCGGTCGGCGGGAAGACGGAGCTAGCCTGCTCTGCGCTCATCCATTGATCCAATCCCATCACCACGAGCACTGCTATTCCATTATTGTACGTCTTGTTAGGTACTCTGCTGTACATCACCACACCCTTTCGCCATTAGCGGGCTCTTGGAGAATCTCGACTTTGCATCCACTTCGTCCCTTTTCTTCATTATCTCCGACTTCAACCTATTTCACTCTCTTCTGTTTTGCTGTACCATTTTGGACCCTTGATATCGATACGTTGCGCCGAGATTACGAAATTATACTCTACATCCTCTCCGCCACATCTGATCCTCCCTCTACTTCCGACTCCTGCTCGCAATGAGCGCTTCCTCCAATGTCGCTCGCCGGGCGGTTGCCCGGAACCCTTTGATGGGCAATGGTGAGCATCGCCTTTTTGATGAGGTGTCGTTTACGTCCCCTGCTAACTCTCACCGAAGCCCGAGCTCTGTCACGGGGTGTTACTCCTGCCCTCCTCGGTCGCCACGTCAGTCGTAACGTCAAAGTCCCTGCCATTGCTCTGTTGATCCCTCGATCGATGAGTACCGATCATCACCGACACGACCCCAGTTCTTCTGGCCCGCCCCCGGGATTCAATGCCGAGCAGGCTAAGAAGCCGCTTCCCAAGGATTCCGCAGGCTCTGTTGTTGCTAAGAAGGAGGACAAGAAGCTCGACCCGAACCCCAAGGACGCTGCTGTACTGAAGCCCGCCGATGCCTCTGCCGAAGCCAAGGCCGATACAGAAGTTGTGGCCACCAAGGAGGGTGTGATGGAGAAAGGCGATGCTGCTCAAAAGGCCAAGGAGGAGAAGAACTTACTCTCTGGGAGAAGGTCAAGAAGGAGGCTCACCACTACTGGGATGGATCTAAGCTGCTCGCCGCTGAGGTCAAGATCAGCTGGCGGTTGGCCCTCAAGATGGCTGCCGGATACGAGCTCACCCGACGTGAGAACAAGCAACTTCAGCGAACAGTCCAGGATCTTGGTCGTTTAGTGCCCTTCTCCGTCTTCATTATCGTTCCTCTGGGTGAGGCACTTCTGCCTCTTGCCCTCAAGCTCTTCCCCAACATGCTCCCCAGCACATTCGAGGGACAAAAGTCAAAGGAGGCCAAGGCCACGCTCCTCCGATCCACACGCAAGGAAGTCAGCCAATTCTTAAGACAGACACTCGGCGAGTCTGGCTTGCCAGTGAGTCAAGCAACAACACAAAAAGAGGAGTTCTCCAACTTCTTCCGCAAAGTTCGCGCCACTGGCGAGACACCCACAGCCGAGGATGTTATCAAGGTCTGCAAGGTCTTCCGCGATGATTTGACCCTCGACAACTTGTCACGACCTCAGCTCGTTTCCATGTGCAAGTATATGAACCTTAACACATTCGGTACCGACATGATGCTCCGATATCAGATTCGCCACCGTATGCGACAGATCAAGCGCGACGACAAGGCCATCAGCTACGAGGGCGTTGACAGTCTGACCGTTGCCGAGCTCCAGGCTGCTTGTGCTGCTCGTGGTATCCGAACACACAGTGTCTCCCCCGCCCGCATGCGAGCGGACCTTCAGACTTGGCTCGATCTCCGACTCAAGGAGGGTGTTCCCTCAACACTTCTCGTTCTGAGCAACGCCTATATGTACGGCCAAGGCTCAGGTGAGGGTTACAACCAGATTGATGCTCTCATTGGTGTCATGTCTGCCATTCCCGAGGAGCTGTACCACGAGATCGAGCTTGAGGTGCACAGCGCCGAGGGTGCTGCCACTAACAAGCAGCGACTCGAGGTCATCAAGGAGCAGCAGGATCTCATTGAGGACGAGGCGGAGCAGGACCAGGCCAGTCAAAGCTCCGGTTTCGCCACTCCCCGAGACACAGATGATATCGATGAGAAGGAGGAGAGATTGGCCCAGGCTCAAGCCGAGGGTCTCGGCAAGAAGCAAGTTAGCGAGATGGTCGAGGCCGAGATGGAGTTGGCCAAGGCTGCTGAGTCTGCTGCATCACTAGAGCGGGAGATTCACGCCAGCTCTGGGGCCTCTAAGGAGCAGAAGTAGACGAGAGGAAAGTGAAGTGAGCCCGAGGCTCAATGTACCATGACTTGGTGTGTGTGTTTTTCATATGTATGACTGTATGGATTGGTATGGCATCAAGGCGGGACGGGTATAAGGCGCTGTGCTGCTGTATCAAAAACTGGCCCCCGACATTTGAGAGGACCGAAGATTAAGTATTACTTGTTTGGGATAGACCACTCTCGACGGGAAGCAATAGATTCCACTGAATGATTTTATTTGTATATATAATTGATTTGCCATAAACACTTGCAATTGTGAGTTGACTTCTTTCCGAGTGATGTTCTGTTGATGCCTATGGGATGGGGACCCTTGGACTTGGCTGAGCTGCGTCATCGTCTTTGCTAATGTAGATCCTGGTAAAGGGATACCTGTGAAGGTGATGACGAGGAATCACTACGGCCACCAAAAATGAGTGAATGCATTTGAGAATAGTTCCATAAAGGAATGAGTAGATTTAGAAGAGTCTCATCCAGTTTCTATAATCCTAGACATAGAAAATATGGTGATATTCTAGAATCACTGCCCTCGTAGAAGCCCCTCTCTATCTTACAGCGGTCCCTGCGCCACCCCAGCTCCCCACGTCCTAACCTCTACCACTTAACTTAGCACCACCAAGCTTCAAGTCGAACCAACTCCCGCCAACTCCGCCCACTTTCAATCAACGTCACCTCACTATCCCTCCTCTCCAACCGCCTCACATCGCTACAACATCAATCCTCCACCTGGCCCTGATCGAAAGCTCGCACTGCCATCCTACACATTGGCCCCGCAATGACGGCCATGGAACAGCAACAAGACGACTTCTCCAACGTCTCGTGGAGTGAACACGTCCACGACCAGACATCCCGCACTGTTCCTCCCGCGGAAGAACCAGGCCATGATATGAATGCGCCTGGGACGGGTCTAGAGATAGATGCTCCGTCGCTGGGGAATGAGGTGTTGGAGTGTACTGTTGGAACGCCCATCAAGGAAAATGACGGTACCAAGGATGCTTTTGTCTCGTATCTCATCACCACACACGTACGTACCCTCAACCACTTTATCATGCGCTCATACTGACCATTGTAGTCGACCTTCTCTGCCTTCCAGCGCTCAACTACAACCGTCCGCCGTCGCTTCACAGACTTCGTATTCCTCTACAAACAACTCACCCGCGAGTATCCCGCCGCTGCCGTACCCCCTCTGCCCGACAAGCAACGCATGGAATATGTCCGCGGCGACCGCTTCGGCTCTGACTTTACCGCCCGTCGCGCCCACTCCCTCCAGCGCTTCCTGAACCGACTCTCTCTCCACCCTACACTGCGCCGCGCTCCGATCCTGCATACGTTCCTCGAGAGCCCCGACTGGAATGCTACCATGCGCAGTCGTGGTGCGCGAGGTAGCTCTGCTAGTGATCCTGGATCTGCGGGGGTATTTGATAACTTTGCCGATACCTTTATCAATGCTTTTACCAAGCTGCATCGCCCGGATCGTCGGTTCCTTGAGGTCAAGGAGAAGAGCGATAAGCTTGATGATGACCTTGGACATATCGAGAAGGTTATTGCTAGGGTTGCCAGGCGAGAGACGGACTTGGAGGTGGACTTGCGAGATCTCGCAGAGCAGTTCCAGAAGCTCATTCCCCTTGAACCCCATGTCGAACCCGCAGTTCACGGCTTCTCCGCTTCCATCGAAGACACAGCGACTCACCTACGGAAACTCAAAGACGTCACCGACCAAGACTACCTGGGCTCCTTGCGCGACATGCAAGCCTACTCCATCGCCCTCAAAAATCTCCTCAAAGCCCGCGAGCAGAAACAGCTCGACTACGAACAACTCACGGAATATCTCAACAAATCCACCACGGAGCGCGACACCCTGCAGTCGGGACATCACAGCGGTTCCGGCGCCGGAAGCTTTCTGCGCGCCAAGATCGAAGACGTGCGCGGCGTAGACCACGAGCAAGCACGTCGCGAGCGCACGCGCAAGCTGGAACTCCGCGTCGAAGAGCTAACCCACGAGGTTGAGAGTGCTCGCAAAACGAGCGACATGTTTGATGATGAGGTTGTCAAGGAGGTGGCTGACTTTGAGCGCATCAAGAGGATTGAGATGAAGAGCCAGCTGGGCGGTCTTGCGGATGCGCATATTGAGTTTTATGGTGAGGTTGCTAGTATTTGGGAAAAGTACGTTCAGGAGATGGAGAAAGAGGGGATCGTGAGTGCGTAGAGGAAAGCGGGGATTGAAGTTCTATTCGGCGTTTATTAGGATATGGCGTTTGGGCTGCTGCTTAGATGATGGCGACGAGGACTCGACTAAAGTAGCTCGTCTAGAAGAAAGACATTCATGGCAATAGCAAAGTCGGTAATCGTGAACAAGGGCCTCGAGAATAAATATCGCTACGAACAACTGGGGTCTGATGCAAGAATCACCTCATATTTCAATCTTGACATTTTGTACCAAACGCCATCCAAGGTCTATTGACAAAAGCACAATATACCAACATAGATAAGACAAATCACATAAAACTCCGCCTATCCATGCAAAAAGCACCCAAATGGCTTGCTACGATGCCCAAGTCATGTATCAACGTCCACCCAATGGTCTCGTCTCACCCTTCTCATCATCACTACTCTCTTCCTCACTCTCCTCATCGCTGTCACTGTCTTCTCCCACAGCATAATGCTGCGTATCATCACCTGCCAATCTATCACGAGATTGCTCACGATCATCTCTGTAGTCTTCAAACTGCTCATCATCGCTGCCCTCGGCAAAAGCATCGTACAACTCTCCGCCACGAGTCCTGCGGGCTTTACCGCCGGCGGCCTTTTCGCCGGCTCGAAGACCCTCAGCCTCTTCTTCGTCGATGAGTTCGAATTCGTAGTTGTTGTGGGAGGTGTTGCGGAGACGACGGCGACGGGCGATCCAGAAGTAGATACCAAGGCCGATGCAGAAGGCTGCGATGAGACCGACTGCGCCATAGATCCAGACCTGTGCTGTCTTGGAGGCGCCGAAGGTGGGGAGCCAAGAGACCCAGGATGATGAAGCTGTAGTCGATTCCTCGGCAGACTCTTGGGTGCTTGAGGGCTCTTCCTCGTCGGTGCCGGTAGGTCGAGCGGGCTTGTTGGGACGTTCAGGGTGATCAGTAGGATGTTCAATGAGAGTAGGCTTGGTAGCAGGAGGAGCTGAGGTTGTAGAAGCAGCAATTGTTGTGGTAGACACAATCTTATCGTGGTCCTTGTCGTCATCTGCGTTAGGCATGGGTAATAGAGTTGCCTTGTCTGCATCAATAGCTTCACCCCATAGCTTCAGGCGCCAGTCGGTAAAGCTGCCCTTGAATGAGTTCTTCTCAGTGTCACGGACAATGATAGTCCACTTGCCGACACCACTTTCACCCCTACATAAAGTTAGAATGAGCAGATCAAGTGTAACAGGAATACATACCAGTGAGCAACACTCATAAAAGTCCAATCGATATATCCCTCCTCCTTGGCATCGCCTCGTCGGGCGACCGCAAGATGGCTGACCACATTGTCAGGGCTGATCAAGTCAACGCTCAGGTCACCACGTCGAGTGTGCTCGACGTTCATAGTAACAGTGATGTGCTCAACACGAGCGAGGTTGGAGCCCTTGAGCATGTCCTCGGTAACTTCAAGCGTTACACTCAAACCATCTCGACCCTCAGGGATCGACTTCTTGACATGAACCCAAGGAGAGAAATACCATGACTGTGGCTTGACCAGCGGCCAATCCTTGGCTCTCTCGACCAAAGCCCAAGAGTCAATCTTTCCATAACCGAAGACGTGGCTGAACTTCTTGCCAATCGTGGTATTCTGCTGGTTGGACTCGTCACCTTCAATCGGGATGGCCGTGTCCATGGCGATGTATTGTAAGTCTCTCCATGTGAGCTCGGGGCGAACCTGAAGCGCCAGAGCAAAAATACCAGCAGCAAGTGGCGCGGCAGCAGATGTACCACCGTGAGCCTTGTAACAGCTGTTCTTTCCGACATCGGTTGTGTGCTGAATGAGTTAGTGAACGCTCTAGATAAAGGCAATGTTGAACCTACAATAGCATCCCCGCTTCCACTGCTGTATGTAACAACCAATTGAGCAGAGCACTCCTCAGCGTAGTAGGGATGAAGTCCAGTTCGGTCAACAGCACCAATGGTAATGCTGTAGATTGAGTTGGTGTATCCATCGAAGTTGCAGTTATCGCCTTGACCAGCACCATTACCACTGGCAAAAACGTAGATGGAACCAAGACCACGACGTCCCTTTTGAATCGCCTTGAGCATAGCTCTTCGAATCACTACATCGGGCGCCTCCATGGTTTGACCATCATCAGACGGACCCCATGAGCAAGAGTAGATATGGTTGTCGTCGTATTTGTACATCATAGCTTCCGCTTCGTCGGCATCGCTGATGAGCTTACTAAGAATTCGAAGGCCGGCGACCTTGGAATCATATGCGACACCGATACCGCAGACATCGTTGCGCGCAGCTGCCACTTCACCAGCGCAGCGTGTACCGTGTCGGTCCTCGTCCAAAACAGGGGCAGGTTCGGGGTCGTTGTCGTTGAAATCCCAAGAGCCAGCGGCGAAATAGTTGGGCTTGAGATCATCGCTATGCATATCAAGACCGTCGTCAATCACGGCCACAGTAACGTTCTTTCCGGTAATACCATCCAGCCAAAGGCCAGTGACATTGACATCGTGGCCGACTTGAGTGGGGTTCAATAGATGCCACTGCTCCTTGAAGATGGGGTCTTGGATGTCCAGCTCCTTCATAATTGACGCCTGGTATTTGCTCATCAGGTCTCGAGCTTCGACCGGTGATTCGCGGCGGCCCAGTTGGGGGACATAGCCTTTTGGCGGTGGAGGGATCTCTCGCTTGAACAGGTGTTGTCGTGCTTGTTGCTTCTTTGACAAAAGAATACCATCAACTGGATCAGAGCCTCCCAGATCTCGCTTCCTTCTCTTTCTCTCTGTTATTTCTCTCTTCACAATGTCGTGTTCGGCTTTGCGGGCGCGGAAAACATGATGGTCGTCGAGCGAACCAAGCTGGCCCTCGTGGGCAAATCCGAGTCGACTAGCGACTTGGTCGGGCGTCGTTGTCGTATCGAGGTGCAGAACATAATAATCGTTTAATGCGTAATCTCGTGCCGGTCTGGAGCCATGAGCCAGAGCCGTGAAGCCGGCGAGGCTCAACAGCGAAGCAATCTTCATGATGCGAAAGGAAAAGAAACCTTGCAGCGCAAGGGGAGGTGCGAGAGGTCGAGAAGCTGTTTAACACATCCAGAGAAGCGCTATCGATCGGAACGAGAACTGGAGCAAACGGAGATATTAGCTTCGATGTTGAGAGAGCGAAGATTGAATGGCGGCGACAGCGACAGGAGTTGCCACGCGGAGATCTGTATTCGTGGTGGCTAAGGGGATCAAGAATGCAAAGCAATGCTGCCACCAGCGTAAATTGTTGGCGCAGGTCGCACAGCTTATGCTGGTTGGGGAGAACGGTTTCTTATAATCGTACCTCGAAAATGCAACACAGTCGATCCCTTAAGGTTTTTGGGGAAGCTAGGATGTTTGGAAAAAGGTTTAAGGAGGGAACAAAGAGATGGGGTTGGGATGCTCTCGTGGTGATGCGTGGCCTCGAGCGCTACCGGGGAGGTACCGCCCAAAGTTCCTGACAAAAATAGGGGACCTGCACTGGAGCCGCTGGTGGTGCGTGGCCTAGAAGGGTGCCCGGCGGGATCAGTCCGCTAAGGACACACGGCCACCTGCCGGATATGCCCCTAGCTGCGCCACAGTGGACATGAACCGGTTTGCAATGCAACATAAAGTATCACGTTTCCAGTTTTTCGCATTTGAGTTGAGATGTGATCTGCAGAACTTGGCACCTAGGGAAATGCTAAAAAATATTGAATTCTCCTTAAATACCAGTCTTTCTGCTGTTTTGTAATCATGGCATGCATTTATTCTTCTGCCTATCCTCACTGCCCAGGCATCATCATATTCTCATCCCAAACGCCACAGCTCCGCCACTCTCAACCGATCTCAAACACTCAGACACAAGATTAGACCAGATCTGGACCCGTGGGTAGCATCCTCCCACCAAAACCGGCACATCAATAAGCGGCTCAATAGAGGCACGGTCCCTGAAACATGAGGAATTTACCTCAAGAATGTGGTTGCCAAGCAATAAAATAAACATTTCTTTAATTAAGTCTAACATCGGAACTCGCTCTAAAAGATCTCATTCCATATCTATCGCCCCAACGCCATTTCTAAAACCGACCATCCCGTTTTTAAATCGTTATATGAGCACTCATAGAGACTCCTCTTTGTGAATCTCAATGCTTGGTGGTGCGCCTGTGAGGGCCTTGCATTGAGCGTATACCACGAATTGAGCGCCGACGAGACCGCATGTCATGACGATACGAGGTCCCAGTCCAGTCAGAAGTAATCGCTTGGGTCCGAATTCTTTCGCAAGTTGGAACATGCGACTTGTCGCGCCCTGGCTCTTATCACCAGCGCCCTTGTTGATGGCTGATAAGAGAGTATCGGCAGGGTGAGAGAGAATGGCGGCAGCAGCACCGGCGGTGATACCAGATGTAAGCTCTACTCCGGTTGACTCAAGCTGTGTGAGCTTCTGCTTTCGCTCGGGGCCCATTGCGCGGTAGATGACCTCGTTGACGGCCTCATGAACAGAGAATTGGCCAACAGCGAAGGGAATCTGCTTGAACAACAGAGGAACAAAGCCAGAGTAGAAGCCCTTGAAGCCCTCCTCACGCGCCATTCTTGTGAAACCCGAAAGCAAACCATCGGCATATCCCCTCTGCGAAACGAGTCGAATTCGCGTGGCCTCGAGCGGACACAGAAGAATATCAGCAAAGAACTCGGCTGATGCACTGGCAGTGAGATAAACGCCCGTTCGATGATCGACAGCCTTCTCAGGACCTCCAAGCATAGTGATGTACTTCTTCTTGAAGAACTCGTAACCAGCGAACTTGGCACCGCCTTGTACGAGGTAGCCTACTGCAGTGGGGCCGAAGCCAGTCAGTAGCGCTGAAGCACCCTCCTTGGCGACGATGCTGCGACCAGCCGAGAGCATGTTGTATCCCTTCAAGGCATCGTCGACCTGAATTCGTGTCTTTACGACATCAATTGGCGTGACAGCCTGTATCTTGTCAGCTTGCGATTGTGAGCATGCGAAGCATGCGACTTACACCATGAGTAGACGTCGCAGCGAGGGCGCCTGCGCCAAAG
Organism: Fusarium oxysporum f. sp. lycopersici 4287; assembly: GCF_000149955.1. Classification (NCBI taxonomy): domain Eukaryota; kingdom Fungi; phylum Ascomycota; class Sordariomycetes; order Hypocreales; family Nectriaceae; genus Fusarium; species Fusarium oxysporum. The sequence continues at coordinate 595,408 of NC_030987.1, forward strand.
AACTTGACGTAATCGCTGATGGTGAAGTTGGGAACTTCCGACTGTTTCGTAGCCATGATGAATGTCGCTCAATTGCTAAATTTGCTGCTCCGAAGCTGTGTTGCGTAGAATGCGCGTTGGATGTGTTTTATGTTTTTCGCTGGAATGATGACGTCGTTGCTCATGTTCCGTAGCTACCGAGGAGCCAAGCTTGATCTTGCAGCCGGTTTTGCCGTCATCGGTCCGCTTTGACGCTTTTGACGTCTTCTAGCTTGCTTTACGAGAATTGCGTCGATAAGGGCAATCATGCAGCTGAGTTTATTATCCATTCTTTATTAAGTAGGATTTTCTTATTTGCAGTCGGTCATCCCGGGCTTCTACAGCCGGTATCTTTTAGCATGCGTCTTTGCTTGACTCCCGTGAGACCCTCCATCGGGGGCCCGGATTTGAGGTGGGGCCATCGGCACCGACATGGCATCGGCTTCAGGATATAAACGCGACAGCGAGTGACATCACATCAGAATCCCGCGGGGTTACCATGGAATTGCGATATCGCTCTTCAGCTGCATTTCCCGTTTTGTTGACATTTGTTGATTGGCCATCCCTCCCTGTGTGCTATTCCCGACTGCTCCGGGCGGCCAATGGATCTGGTCAATGAAGAATGCCTGAAACAGGATGAGATCGCGAACATTTATTTATAGCTGACGCAGAGATAAAACGCAATGGTATCGATTGGACCATATCCGACGTTTAGAGATAACGGGAGCTAAATCGAGAGATGTATTGCCGTTCTGTCAACCAGCTTTAGCCAAGACTGTAAGGTACCTTGGTCGAGACTGAAGCTTTACATTTTCTTTGATCCAATGATCAGTCCTGGTGTTGCACAAACCTGACAAAGGGCGCTGGCTTGCGTACTCCTGGACTGATCATTGGATGGATGCAATGGTGCAACAAACAGACAAGGTAAAAGAGAAGACTCCCTTGTCCCCAGTGCGAGGAAATGTCCTTCATTATTCGAACTCTTTAATATGCCTGCCCGTCTTCGAGAGCACAGAACGGCCTTCTCTCAAGCGTTCTGGTCCAGGCGGCCCTGTTATACGACTTTCTCAAAGGCATAGTTTCAAGGCAAGATGGCCGAGCGGTCTAAGGCGCTGTGTTCAGGTTCGATTCGAACTAGTAACGATTCGCAGTCTCGAAAGGGGCCTGGGTTCGAATCCCAGTCTTGTCATTTTTGCGATTCCTCACTACTAGACCTTTCTTTTTATTTTGATAGAATTGCTGAGTTCTGTCTCCTGTAGGTGAAAACTTTGCCGCGGACAGCTAAATCAAGTGGCATCCTGTTGCCTTATGGCGCAGGCAGTTGTTGTTTTGTACCCAATTGCTCTAATAAGTCGAGAAAAGCTTTTGATTTGAACATATCCTCTTGCCATGGCCTTCCGTAGTCTTCTGACTTTGACAGATTCCCAGAAGCCAATATAGAGGTCCATATGTATTGCCTTTAGATTGCATGGTTTGCTATAGTGTTCCTTCAGACAAGAGAAGGAATGTTGCCGCCTTGTAATCTAGTTCTTTCACTATGCCTCTTTTTTATTCAGAGTAATTCTGTACTCAACATCTCCTCGATTTCGAAAAAACAAAAAGAGCTTCCTGCTCACTCTTGGCTGGCCGCTTCAGTCTTGTGCGTTCGAGGCAGGTTGCAGTGCATGAGAAGACGACTCTGTCCGGAATGCTTAACATCCGAAAGCATCCTCGGCTAACCACGCAATACCTTGGTTTATAGGATATGAAGTAGCATCTAATATCCTTCAAGTTTCTCCTCTCCGGCTATTGAAAGGCGGTTATGTTCGGGCCAAGTCTGTTCGTGATGAAAAGTAGTATCTGATATTGAATGAGACGTAGAAAACATACGATGTTCAAGCTTCGGAGAACAACTTCCAGATCTAAACGCAGAAAACACGGAGATGAATAAAACAACCGTTTCGTCATAGACATGTGAAGTCGTCAATGCATCTCAAGACGAAAACGGCATTCACGACTTATAAAGAACCAGACTGGCCAGATTCAGCAAGTCGGATAGTCCAACGGCAAGCAAACCGACCAATGATACAGCACCTCCTCAAACAATACCCCAAAAGTCATGCGATAATAGATGCTAGACGCGGGGAAGTTGTAAGATTTAGTGTAGCATTACATACAGCCTCGTAAGTTTAGGGTACCTTCTGGAAATGCACCACCGGTCTGGGGAAACTCGAGGCGAGAATATCCCGGATCCCGGAGATGTAAAAGTGAACTCGAGCTGTTTGGCTTCCATCAGCTGGTTCTAGAGTTTGGGGGTGAGGCAACTGACGTAGACAGGTGTTGTCACAAGACTGAGCCTATCGGTGGGCGCCGTGGCTGGGAATCACACGGTTATTGAAGCCTTGGCAGTTTAGCCTTTACACGATAAACACTTCATAATTCACTATGAAACTCGTAAGTGAGTCGATATAGTACTCTTGAAATAATTATAGTGTTTTCACAATTGTATCATACCGGCATTGCAATTGCGCCAAAGCTACGGAGTAGTTCTCCAGAGTTTCGAGTCTGGGGTCGAGTTACAGGCCCCGATAATGCCCGACATGGGTGGCCCGGCTCTTGTCATTGTCACGGCACACCAAACGGTGATCATCGAACCACCGGCAGTCATAACGTGTGATGCTGTAAAGCCAAGGACGGAAAACCAGGAGAAGTAGCATTTTATCGATAATTATATAATGTTCATTCATTTCCTGCTCTGTACCTCATCATCAGCACTCACAATTGAGAACACGACCAAACAAGACACTTTGCAATCAACGCTCCAACAAAAACCACGACATTCAAGCATACAACCAACAACCATCAAAATGCTTCCCGCTGCCACTTCCGCCCACATCGCTCCTAAGTCAGTATCTCCACCTCAACCAATCGCCTGTTTTATACTAACAAAACATCAAGGGTCCTCCCCATCGTCTTGACCGTTGGAGGCGCTACAGTTGCAGGCCGCTCACTGAGCCACTACAACAGGGAGACAACAATTCGGGCGCAACCTACACAACGAACTCAACCTCAACCTCGATCGAGATATTTCGAGCTGGTTCTTGAGTCTGTTTTCGCATAAATACTTTACTTTGCTGGACAAAGGGAATGAATGAATCATGATGGACGGCGCATTTAATTGAGGCATATTTATTAGCCATTTGGAGTTTTTGCTTTACGAATAAATACCTATTCAAATCTCTGCCTTCTACCCAAGTGGTCATTGTCTTGAATCCTTATTAGATCTTTGCAGATCGCATTTAATCTGTACGCCGAATAATAACGCAGTCGTCGGCCAACATAAAGCTCAGTGAAAGTTTGCCGATGTTCTTAAGCTTATTCCTCCAGTAAATCAGCCCCAGATTATTCCCCGAGATAAGAACGGCCGCCAACCTCTAATCAATCATACTCTGTAGGTACAATTCCATCTTTTAGCTCAATCCTACCATTCAACTTCCCAGCATGAACCCAGTATTACTCCATCACGCCAAGCCGGTTTACGGAGAGCGTTCAAGCTAATGTCGGCTTCATGCTTCCCTACTGAGTAATTGAGCGACGATCACGTGCAGACCATGAAGCTATAGATACACTTGCAAACCACGATACTACTCATGCGCTCTTTTTCTCATCATGCCTTTTCTCGCGGCAAGAATCATGTTCAACTACGCTACACTTGCGGCTATGCTTTGGCTGGCTTGTCCGGCATCAGCGAGCTATGCCTTCTACGTTGGCAAGAACCTCACTCAAGATGGGAGTGTTATCGTCGGAGGCACTGGAGAAGAAGTTTCCAGCCATTGGCTTCAGCTCTTCCCGGCGCGTGATCATCCTCCCAACTCGACGATTACTGTTGGCGTCACTAAAGATGCCGTGTACCCGGGAGAGCTCATTCAGATTCCCCAAGTGAACCATACGTTTCGGTACATGAGTATGGAGTACTCTGACTTTGAGGGTTTTCCTGCGCCGTTGACAAATGGCGGTTTGAATGAGAAGGGTGTGACGGTCCGTGATGTCTGGGCTGATAACCGGGATGAGCTACTGGAGATGACGCCGAATCCTCAACGGGGTGTGCAGTATAGCGACTTTGCTCGCATTGTTATGGAGAGAGCTAGCAGTGCTCGTGAGGGCGTTGAAATCATTGGAGACTTGATGGCGAAGTACGGTGAAGCGACTTATGGCGGCAACTCTCATCTCATCGCTGATAAAGATGAGGGCTGGGTTGTCTGGGAGATGGCGGGCGGCAAGAAGCTATGGGCTGCCCAACGTCTTGGTCCGAATGATGTCAAGGTCCTCTACCCAGGCTACATCGAGAACTTCCCCACCGACTTCAAGAACAACCCCGACTATGCTGGATCTGACAACATTGTGTCATTTGCTGTTGAGCAGGGCTGGTGGAACAAGACTTCCGGCAAGCCGTTCAACATCTTCGACGTCTATGGTCCTCAGGATCCTCGATACAAGGCTCGTGATGGAGGCTACAAATTCATGTCGCAGGCAGCTCTGGAAAACGCCACCCTTGCGATGGTTCCTGTGACTGAAGCCAAGATGATGGAGAGAGTTCGAGATCCCCGCATTGCGGATGATGAAGCTGGCTATGGACAAGTCGTCAGTCTCCATGATGGAATCGACCGGGATATGCTACGAATCTGGAACGCGCCAGCGACTTCTGTGGCAGCGCCTTTCGTTCCATGGTGGCTAGGCGTTCAGTCCGTCCCCCCAGAGTTCGGTGAGCATCGATATTTGACGACTGGCGCTTCAAGCAGCTTTCTTAACCCGGACTATCAACTGCAAGAAGCGTCGGAGTTTGCTGGCCGCATATTCAAGCGTGTGCTGTATTACATGTGCTCAGATCCCAACAAATACCACCCCATCGTCACGGAGATGTTTGAGAACTTCGAGAGCGCATCCCGCGTCCAGGTTGAAGGCTGGGTGGAAAAGACAGCCTTGACTATGATCAAGCAAGGAGAAAGAAAAGCGGCACAGAGTTTGTTGACGTATTACTCACATACTCGTGCGGCTGAGGCCCTCGAAGTCGGACATACGTTGAACAATGCTTTGGATGGGTATATCAAGTTGACAGGGAAGTGGCGTGGACCCAAGGGCGATCAGATCAATGATAGTGGTGAGGGTAACGAGACGGTCAATTGTCTTGTCGGATTTGACCCAGATAAGCCTAGATATCTCCAAGGCAACAACTAGATGCTCGGAAATAATTAGTTAGATGGAAATAAATCTTCCGCCTACAAATCCCTCAGCCCAGCGTATCCCGAGTGAAGCAAATCACAAATCCATTGTAGCCGGCAAAAGTGGATCTGTTCCGCCTGTACCACGCCGCATCACCGACCTATCGACCCGCCCCGGATGCATAAAAAGGGTGGGTAGTCCCCCCGAGCTCCCCGATATCACCAAGGTCACTTTGTCGGAAACCAGATCTTGTTTGGTCTCGGACCTCGGAAGCGCCGCCCCGGATTATATAAACCCCGCAGAACCTAGCCTAGCCCAACTTCCCCAGATTCAGCGCGCGCCAACCAGACGCCAAACATTACTCTTCAACTTAGATGGAGTCGGAATTGACTACACGGCCCGCCAAGATGTCGAAACGAAGCTGGTCCGAGGCTGAGAATGGTGAGAATCAGTTTCCGCCGCAGATCTCGAGAAAGGTCAAGGCTTGTACGGCATGTCGAAGACAGAAGGTATGGCGTGCAAGTGGTGTGATGGAGTGATGCTGATGATGAGTAGATTAAATGTCTGATTGATGAGAATGGACCGCCTTGTCGACGATGTGCGGAGAAGGGACTCGGTTGTGTCTTGGGGAAGAATCTGCAGACAATTCTTGATGAGAAATCGCAGTACAGTAACTCCTCTCTTTAACACTTCATCTCTCTGACAGTCTTTAGATTAGTTCAAGACGTCGAGCAAATGCATAATTTCCTCAAACAAGTCGCCGGCAGACTCGACCTGGACTTACCACCACTCCGCTCATCTTCCGGATCTGCAGAAGGACCAAAAGATGAATCACCAAGCCTGTCAAACAAAGGCCATCACGTTCCCTCACGCGACAACTCACCAAAGCTCATGCCAGAAGACGATGATGTTCCATATGCGCCTATCCACTCACTATATACACTCACTAAACTACGCGCTCTTCGGTCACCGGATGATATGAATTCGCAGCAGAATCCAGGTATGGAAGATGTGATAACGAAACGTCTCATATCATTAGCCGACGCAGAACGACTTTTCAACTTTTACCGAAAACGTCTGGATCCGTATATCTATCTCATTGGATGTCCCTATGAGACGATGCAAGAGTGCCGACAAAAGAGCCAATTCCTTCTCGTAGCAGTCCTCACAGTAGCAGCTCTTCATGACTCAACCGCAGATTACATATACCCCGTAATAAGCTCCGAATTCCGCAGACTCTTCGAGACATCAATATTCGAAAGACGCCTAAGCCGCGATTATCTCCGTGCCCTATGCATCGGGTGCTACTGGCTAAGCGATTTGTCATGGATGCTATCAGGCCACGCAATACGAAGAGCAGCTGAATTCGACCTTCATAACAGTTACGACAGAGCTATCGAAAAAGCTAGTACCGAGGATGCGCAGTGTGCGAGGATTTGGTACATACTCTGTGTTTGCGATCAGCAGCTTGCGACGCAGTATGGGAGACCGTCGATAGTGCAGGAAGATCCTTCGACGCAGGGCGCTACGGATTTCTTGCATTGTGCTGTTTCGCATGAAGAGGATAGACGGTTGTTGAGTCAAGTGACTGTTGTGAGCATTTTGAGGAGTATCCGTGAGCTGTTTACTGCGAATAAGGGGAAGCCGATACCAAGGCTGCATTTGAACCATATTTCGCATTTTCGGATACAACTTGATCAGTGGTTCGCTTTCTGGACAGATCAAGTTCAAGGTAACTTATTCAAATCCTTTCTTGCACCAGAATATCAGAGCTAATGTATATCAGAACGCTGGCCTGGCATCGGTGGCTTTCCAAGAAAAGGCATCATCCTCCACTACAACTTCGCCCAACTGTACTTATACTCCCACGTATTCCGCGGTCTCTCCAAAGACGAACACATCCCGCATTACTTCCTCGACTGTGCTCTGAACGGTATAACAGCCGCCACAACGATCATCGACAAATTCGTCAACGACCCCGACGTAGCCCTCGGCATCGTCGGGATGCCATCATACGTTCACTCCATGACAGCATTCGCCTCCATGTTTCTCACAAAAGTCGCGACAAAATATCACGATCTCATCGAACGTGATAAAGTCTACGAACTAATCATGGGATTGGTCCAGCAGTTTCGGTCACAGCCAGCTGGGAAGTGGCATCTGGCGAATCTCATGACTGGTGGGCTTGAGAGGATGGCGCAGACGCTCAAGTTGGAAATTCCAGGGGATATGGGCCCGCCGTTGGGGGTTGAGATGGATCAGAATGTTGATGCAGGGATATCGGGAGTTTCAGGGGTTGATGCTTTTTTCCCTGACTTGCCGGGCGATTTCTTTTTTAACTACGATATGAGTTTCGAGATGTCTGCGCCTTTGTAGAGTCAGGAGTTGTATGTACATGTAACTTATCGTTTGTCAGATCCAGAAGGATTAGAAAGTAAAGCTGCCGAGCCTGGCCACCGAAAGCATTATATACTGAAGAACCCATATGAACCGAATTTATTCTGAACAACAATGAATCAAAATGAGGCAAGAGTGTTAATAGAGGGAGGCGCAAATCAAATCAACTCTCGGGACAATCGAGTCTATGTCATCTATTCGAAATGAAATAATAACAACTTTCCGGAGTCCCCCACAGCAAGACGATTACCACCATACCAAACTTGGCTCAAGTTCTCCAGCATGAATTTCAAGAACCTCTGCCCGTTGTAATATATCCATTCCTCCTCATCAAACAATATCCGTATTTCTTTATCAAAACCTAGTTCAGAAACATCTGACTTGATTCGATAACAATCAATAAACGCCCGACCCGTTAAATAGACGTGTGTCTCGTCTCGAGAAAACGAGATGTCTGAATAGCCTCCATTGCCCGGCTTAGTGACTAGAAACTTGAGGCCGCTTGATTCATCCCAGAGAATGACAGAAGGATTGGGAAATGATCTGGCTGCGACCAAAGTGTTGCTTGTTGAGACTAAACCTAGCACCAGAATCCGAGTGGGAGATTGCTCAAGAGGCAAATGGATCGAGGATCTAGATATTTCATGTTGGAAGAGGCATCTGGGACCATCGCGTGAAGTTGTGGTCCAGATGCAAATAGTACTGAATGAAGCGAGAGCCAGGATAAAACCTTTAGGGGACAGAGCCATCGCCATGACTTGTTCGATAGTCTTCGGATCACTTGCTCGAAAACTGTCCTTTAGGGCCCAGACCTTCAGAGTTGTACCATAAGCCACAGCCAAGTACTCATCGTTTGCAGAAAGCGCAACAGCCATCATCTGCTGCTCCCCAGGCGTCGCGAAGGCAAAATGGCGTTTAAGAGCAGGACCCAACTTCCAGACCTCGAGTGTCCGGAGATTATAGACTGCTGCCGTTCTTCCATTGACCCATGATGCGCTGATCTGACTGGAGCTTAACTCAGGCCTGATGCCCACTGGATCTGGCCCTGAGGCGCTTCGGAGACTTAAACCATCAGAGCAGATACTAAGCTGGGCTTGGATCTTGTACTCAGGATCTTGTGGTGACGACTCTGCGTTGCTGATTTTCCCCATCATCCATATGTAAAACATATTCTTGGCGCATGACATGAGAGACTCGCTGTCTGCCGAGAAGCTAAGTATCTCCAAGTCATCGAGGGCATGGATATGGACTGCCAATTGTCCCTCATACGTCTCGCCCGAGAGATCCCAGAGTTTCAGGCGTGCGTCGTCTTCGGACACTAAGAAATGACCGTTCGGCGAGATGACAACTCTCTTTATGTCCACAAGGTTTTCGATTGTCTCAAGCTCTGCTAATGGACCTTGGGGCACAGTGGCGCTGCGAAGCTTTTCGGTGCCCCATATCTTGAGAGAATCAGGGTATCTCGAGATAATTCTTTCTCCTCCTGGTAGAAAGGCCATGATATCACCATAGTGACTAGCGTATTCTCTAGTCGATCCAACGTTTCTGGTTTGTAGCGAGTGGACATTTATATCGAAACCACTTTGAATGAGAAGGTGTTTCCCATCAGGTGAATATGCAAGACTCTGTGACATGCATTCTTGGTTACAGAAATTGTGGACGCATGACCCAGTCCTGATTTCTATCAATTCAACTGATCCTTTTCCAAAGTTGAGATGCCAGTCCGTAAGTGCCATAGCGATCTGAGAACCGTCCGGAGAGATAGACAGGCTATGGACCATTTCTTGCGTGAATCTCAGTGGTTGGAAGACCTCTCCGGTTTGTAATTCCAGATGTACAATATTTCTGTGAGGGCATAAGGATCAATGGAGACTTCGTTTCCGTTCATAGTTGCTATTACACATGGATAGATGTCAGCAATAGAAAACGCAACTCCCAAGAGTGTGTCAATTCTCGGTTGTAGTGAATAATATGTACTCGCACTCTTTGGTAGAAGGTCATAGGCCAAGACCTTGCCTTCTGGTGATAGAGATAAAAGACCAAGTCCATCTTGAGTCCAAGTCAGAGCAAAAGCCGGATCATCGATGGTGAACTTGTCAACGCGAGCTCCTCTTCCTATATGCCAAAGTTCCATGCGCTGAGAGAAATCGGACCCCTCTAATGCCCAACAGGCAAAGGCGCTAGTTTCACCATCCGGTGACATTGCAAAAGAGTCAATTCCCCTGATTTTTTTTTTTTTTTTTTTTTTTTTTTGGAAGGGCAGCTCTTTCAAACAAGGATTCTAAGGATCTACCACGCCTCGAATATCTTTTATGCCAAGCAGCCGCCTTTCCCAGAACAGCCTTTTAATTACGCTGTCAGTGGGACTGAATACGAGGGCAATGCCATAAGTTTGCAATGGCCTCTCTCGTATAATGTCCCAGTGCGAAAGGGGAAATCGTCTGATATCTTTCAAAAGATGCAGGAGAGTCTGGAAAGATGGAGTATACTGTTTCTGAAGGTCTGTTAGTAACGATCTCAGATCCTGGGAGACGGATAAGTTATCGTGATAGCTACAAATAGGCTACCGATGGCCTTTGAAAAATGTGGTAGCCCGCCCAGGATGGCCATACATTCAGCCCGTTGTAAGAAGTGGTCGTTGAGAAATGACTCTAAGTAATGGGCTTGCAAAGCATTCTCCTGGGCCCTGAGCAAGTGATGCGACCAATGTGATGAGGCGTATTGGAGACCCCGACAGATATACTGATTAATTGTAGTTGGTTCGATATCTGTCTGTAATGTACCTGGGCCTTGTACCTGGCATATGTTCTGGTGAAGTCCTTTCCGAAGACACTCGATACCCTTTTCTGCCAGGTACTTGTGGAGCTCCCTTTCATCGGAACTGAGCCACCTCGTCTTTGAAGATTCTATCTCCAATATAAAATCGTTGAATGACTTGTGAACCACTTTGATTGGGGATGAATAATCCACCGTGGGTTCTATGACAGCGTGGCAAGACCAGAGCCAATGATCAACTGTATCAGTCTCAATGTCCAGGATGTGTCCCAATGCTTCAACCGTCAGGGCTCTTCTGCGAGCGCCAAAGACCCCAGTATCGCTTGGAGTTCACGTTTTTCAAGGCTGGTAAGGCACTCAGGCCTGCCATCTTGACGATCCCGATATACGTACTCAAAAACTGTCGTGTACATTTCATCGACCTGTGTTGTGGAAGGCTTCTCATTCTGTCTGTTCAGCTAGCTATCGAGTCGCCGCTTCGGATGGCTTCCGGGTGTCCCGCCGTGTACGAAACGGAGGAGCGTAGATGCATAAATGAACAGTGGGGATGGGTCCGTTGCTCGTTTTATATCTCCTGAAATTGATCGTTCGTTGGCCTTGTCTCTTCAATCTCCGCCTCATTTCGGATCTTTGCAAACCCACGCTTTAGTATTTCTCCAATATCAGAAGCTGCATCTTCGCAAAAATCTGTGGCCAGTGACAAAGAACGATGCGGTACTTGGTTCATTGCTTTTGCGCACTGGGAGCTCATCACGACTGGTAACGAGAAGGCGAATACGCAAAGTCGTCAGATCTTTTAATCGGTCAAGCAGACCCATTATCTCAGTTGCTCGATCCAAGTTAGCGCACTCATCGAGTGCGTCGATTATGATCAGCCTTAGGGAGCAAGAAAACTTCTGACCCTAAACCAAGGGGCCAGAAGAAAAATACTAGTCTAAAGGTCTACTAAATTTGCCCAAATCCTTTTGTAATTTAGGATAGAGGTCCTGAGTTTTCTGGGCCCCCTTTTGATGTGCTCGTGGATATATGGAGTGTTTATGCTGATAAGAGAATTTCTACCTATATTTATTCTGGATACTTCTATTCTATTTCACAAATCTTCATCTGAAAGTTCACCAGGCAAAGGCATACCACAACCCCCACCTTCACATCCACGTTCATCATAATCAGAATCATAAGCATGATTCACCGTGCTTATGATCCTACAAACTGTGTTTATCCAGCAACACAGGGTCGGGTCCCGATGTATAAGGTCGACCCCAACGCTCTTGAACAAAGCCTCGGGATACTCATCGCAGACATGATCAGCATTGCTTTGAATTTCCTTCAGTTGCGGAAAATCAACAGCCACATTCTTAGCTAAAATGAGCAGATCGTTCTGCATACAGCCATACGGCGTCTGTGTGCGTTCCGAAAGTTCAAGAGATATGATACTCGGCGGAAGGATGTGAACAAGAGACTTGAACACGCAATTTCCCTCGCAACAGGTGGGGTATTTCGGGCCATAAAGAAGGTATGTGTGGAGGAACAGTCTCTTGAGTCGGGTAAATTGCTTTAGGCTGGGCATTTCATGATTCCCTCGGTCACAGTAATGTCTCATGTCAAGGTGCAGAGTCTCGAGACTGGCGTGAAACCTAGGTTTGTCGAGGAGGTTTACAACGCCCACGATGTTAGAGTCGAAGGAAGTGTAGGAGAATGTAGATAGGGTACCAGTGCAGGCTGATAGAAGGTGGCCTAAGGTAGTGGCTTGAACAGCGTTCCGAGATCGAATGTGAAGGTTCCTTAGGCAAGGCATGTTCGGAAACCAGTCTGACGCCGAAGTCACCAAGGTCTCAAGCTCCGGTGTCCAAGCAAGTAAGTTTGGGAGAGAATAATCGGTCTCAAGTGTCTTGAGCGGAATAGAGTTGATACCCAGGACGCCGAGAGTAACAGGTGACACATCGAGTTGCCAACGACGATCTTCCTCAATACCAATGTGATACAGATTCGGGAGGATAGACACCAGAATAGACAGAAGTTGGCCTGCGGCAGTGGGAATAAAGTCGCGCGACCTCATGTTTTTGGGTGGACGTGTCCCTTGAAAAAACGCTCGTTTTATGGTAGACGAACGAGGATCGTGGCGTTTGTCAGAGACATCCTGGGCACTACTTCCAAAGGTGCGTGCACAAGTATCGAAAACTTTTCGGCTTTGATCAAAGTCAAGTGATTCAACCAAGCGGACTTTTAGAAAGACAGTTTTGACAGAGCGAGCCAAGTCCGGCCGAGAGGCGATGGTCTGAAGAAATGGCTCAAGCCGTCGCTCCCACGGATTAGGGGCATCCCAACTGGTGTAATAAGGATCAAACGAATGATGTAAGATCTCTTGGGCAAAGGGACGGAAATATCGCGAGACCAGGCAAAGGTTGTATAGGGTTGTAAAATACTACGCCACCCCATGCACATTGGAGCGGCGATGGGGCGCATGGGGTAGCCTCAGCCGAAGGCCGTGTGTCCGCGGGCCGGGAAGCTATTACTACTACTACGTACTGATCCAGTGCCATGGCCATTCTTGGTATTATATATCATGTAAGGACTCCGTGTAAGAACCTGTCGTTTCCTAAGCTCCTGATCCCTCATCTTCATCTTCATGCCATCCGGGGGAGACCCGTAGACCAGGTGATTACGATCAAATGGCGCATCTAACATCAAACCCTCAAGCGTTTTTACACGAGAGACAGCCACGTAGCTTAAACCGGTCTGAAAGTCCCGGCAGGAGAGATCCGTCACGATCATATCTTCTGTGATGCTTTGTGACTTGTGCACGGTAATAGCGTAGCATACGATCAGGGGAAACTGCGTGCGAGCGCAGAGAGTGGCTCCGATGAGAAAGTCTCTCTCAACTGGGAGAATTGGGACAATCTTTTTGCCATCGGGGGTGGTCAGGAACACCGGTCCGTTGTACTTGTCAAACTCCATCATGATAACACAAGGAGGATCTTGGATGGGGTCAGCCCCGGGTGCCCAGCCGATGTCGTAAACCGTACCGCGAGCGCCGTTGCAGAGGCCAACGGGCTGCCAAAGGTTAGACGTCAGCATCAGACGAGCGCCAATGCATATAGGGATCTGCTTCGCAAGGTTGCCCGCCTTGTCATCAGGGGCAGCAGCCGCACCAGGGCCGACGTTCTTAGCTTTGACCTGGACGACTGGCCGGCCGAGGCGGTCGAGGTGATAGTGGTTATACTCGTTCACCCTATCTTTGGTAGCGTATACTCGCAGGGCGCTGGAAAACCTCGCGACCTCTCGATCGTCTAGTTTTGCCTGCACGCGGGTGGACAGGAGCTTCCAAGACTCCATAGATAGTTGGAGCAGCCGCAGTTCCCCGAGAGCTGTGCGAAACGCCTCCTGGTCGTCGCCGCGCTGCCTCTGAACAACCTTCAAGAATACTGATTTATCGAAGCGCCTATATGCGTTCCTGCCCTTGATCTCTACTCCCTGCACCTCTTTGTCGTAACAAAGCGGCTTCTGTAGCACAGGGGGAAGCTGGAAGAAGTCACCAACCAAGAGGATGTTCAGGCCGCCAAAGAACTCCTCATTCCTGTTCGGGAACGCCTCGCGGAGACGGTCATCGATCCACGATAGCTGACGCAGTCTTAGCATGCTCTTCTCATCGATGATGAGGTACTTGATATCCTTCAGCTTCTTCTGGAGCTGGGTCTTATCAACGGGAGATAGAGGCTTGAAGTCCTTATTGATTGGGAGGTGTAACAGGGAGTGCAAGGTAGTGCCCGATATCTGGTTTCCTGCGACGCCCGTTGGCGCAGCACGCCAAACAGGTGTCCCCCTCCCCCCTGTCGCGGATTGGAGGTGCGCGGAGAGCAGGTTAATGAGGTATGACTTGCCAGTGCCGCCTCCGCCATCCACATGGAGTAGCAACTGAGAGGGATCCTGGGTCAGGAAGTGGCCCATCACCGTATCGTATACTATGCGCTGCTCTGGATTTAGGGAATCGCGAGCCTCCAAGGGCTGATCATCCACATCAAGGTCAAGGGTGTTTTCCGCTTTGCGTTGCTTCCAGTAGTCGCTGTTGAGAATGCCATCATCGGCATACCGCCCAACACGAGGGGTCCAATCGTAATTGATGTCAATGTCTCGGCGGCCGAGGATGTCGATGTCCTCTTCCTCCAGTGGGCGGTCAGGTAGCATGCGGGCGAGTTCATGCCAGTCCTCCTCCGCGATGGGCTCCTCATGGATCTCAAGCTCAAATTCATCCTCCTCTGCCGTCAATTCATCTGTATCTGGTTCCCCATAATGATCGTCCGCATGGGTATCATGGTGCTGTCTGCAGTGCATGTACGCAGCCGTGAAGGAATCGAACCGCTGCCCGCCCACAACGAGCAACTCTTCTGGAGAGCGATGTGGATGAACCATCATCAATTTAACACGGCAGAAGTCGTTAAACTGGGAAGAGGCCTCCATAGACTTGTATCGAGGGAAGTAAGACAGGACTCTCTTCTTCGCGTGAGCAGCGAGTCTCCTCCACGTGTTGAGATTGTACGATTGCAGGTATTCGAGATAGGTTATATCCTCATGCTGGTCCTTTCTCTCTAGATATTTCCTGTAGCTGCCGATGGCCTCGTTGACATCTCCGTCCACACGATACGAACGTGCCTGTCGCTCCAACGGACGGCAGTCCACGGTGACAACCATACGGGTGCCTTCTTGCAGCGGAATGTTAAGCAGCAGATGGGAAATCTCCTGCGCCGAGTAATCTCTCTCGGCAATCAGCTTGTTCATCAGGCGAGAGGAGAAGGACAACAGGGGCTGAACGTGCGATGTGTGAGGCAAGACCTGGTCTGCAAGCCTGGCGAAAGACTCGGTCTTCTTCTCAGATTTACTGCAATACTTCGCAGCGTACGTAATAACCGCCTGTAAGCTGGTGCAAGGAGATATGTCGATATTGGCTAGCCAGCCTAGGATAATCGCAGGATTGAAGTTATTCATGAGGCTGTCATTCCGGGCCGCCTCAAAGACATAGTACGACCTGCCTTCCTTCCTGATCACTGCGGCCAGCTCCCGCAAGGCACGAGGGAAGTCAAAACGACACTCCCTCTCTGGATTGGCAACGTTTGCCGCCTCGATATCCGCAGCGGCACCTTCCATGTCCCTCGCCAGATCACCGGTTCTCTTCCTCACGCGCAAGCAGTACGTGGTATTGCACTTGTGGCGCTGGCAGCGGTTGACGATTTGTGAGAGCCGCAGGAATGTCATCTCTATGCTCAGGGGATCCACGCTCAGGGGATCCACGCTCAGGGGATTACCCTCACCCTGAGGCATAGTCCTACTCGGCTCAGGGTTAATGGCAGTGACGTGGAATCCCCATGTGCGTGCAAATACATCACGAGCCGCTTCGTCCTCCATGTCGGCCCCTGGACAATTATCCATCCAGTACAGGCCGTGGTTGTGTGGGCTACCACGGCCTTGCCATTCGTACCGATCCCAGTAATCTGTGATGCTGAACTTCTTACTTAGCACGATATCCCGAAAGAGGGTGTATCGGCGGTAGAAGTGGAAAGCAGCAATGTGAGGGTTCTGCCGCAATAGGCGGCGCGATAGAGCCATCCTCTCCGGCTCGGTGGCGGCTAGCCAGTCGTCATACTGGGGCATGTGCTGGTAGAGACTCCGCCAGTGTAAATCTGCCGGGCTAAACGTGATGAATGCACCAGGACAACCAAGGTTATAGGCATAGGCCTCGAGGTCCTGCCTCTTTTTGTTCCAGAATGGACGCGTACCGCGAATAGACACCGCATGCCTTGTGATCGAGTTGATCAGCGCCTGCGCCTCGGGGTCCTCGCTGTGTTCCAGCGCCTGAATAAGTTGCTCTCGCGTCAGCGGCTGCTGTCTCCCATCATGTTGCTTCACGAAGAATCTGGACCGCCCTCGTGCTTGTGACCGCATTAGCGTGTTGAAGGCGACGAAGCGGAAGGTCGGGTGGCGTGCAAAACGCCCGTCGTGCCAGCGCATCGCGTGCTCGACGTAATCCTTGTAATCAATGGAGCGCAATCGAGGTTCAACAAAGTCGGCTCTACCGTCAGGAAAGAGGCAGGGAAACGCCAAGGAGAGTAGGGCATGAGAGCGATTGAACTCATTAATGGGTGTGTGTCGTATATTCGGGAGCTGCAGCTCGTGTTGCGCCTGCGCCTGGAAGCTTGTGGAAAGCTCTGAATCAGCTTCCGACTCTCCGGCGAGAATAGACCGCAGAGCATCGAGCTCCGTGTCCTTTGCCAACATGTCTGGCACTGCAGCCTCGTCCTCCAGGTCAGGCTCTGCCTCCTGATCTTCCTCGGGTCCAACATCCGCAGCCTCCACCTGACTCTGGGGGATGGCATCCAGGACATTGCCATCTTGGGGCAATTGATTTAGCCTCTCTTCGTCGATGACGACGCATCGATACCCAGGATGATGGCGCCGGAGGTAGTCTAGCCATATGACAACCGGCTGGCGGCGGACACGGAACTGGCGGGTGAATTGCCGACTAAGAATTGCGTGGGACGACGTATTGGCAGGACGTAGTAATACAATGTTCAACTCCTGCGGCAGAAGCGGGAGCTGGTTGTACACTAAGCCAACCTCACGGAGAAAGTGAACTACGTGCCCCCGATACTTGTACTGCTGCCCTCGCACAAGCATAATGTTCACGTGGACGTGAACACGAGCAATCAAAGACTCTTCGGTAGGCGTAAGCTGGGGCAACCGGGCCGGTACAGGGCCAAAGTCGAGCTGATTATCCGCAGAGAAGAAGTACGGCTCGTCGGGGTGGCGTTTCTCATCTTTTCGATAACAACGCGCACAAATGCCATCGCAATCGATCTTCATCTGGAACCAACACTCCCGGCATCGACCGCAAAACTGCATTTGGTCATTGTCCAGCTTTGTCCAGAACTCGCGGAGGATTGCCTTATCGCGACCAGTCAAGGCGCAAGCCTCAAGGTCGCCATTCCACACCGGATCTTGCGCATGAAAGACCGCCGATTCTTCAGGTGGAATTATCACTGGACTCCGAATACGCCGTGGCGGCATCGACGATCGAGTTTGCCTTCGAGATTTTCTTGGCCGCCCTCCTGTACCAGGGGCAGGACCACGGCGACCACGCCTTAGCTGTGCGGAAGGCTGCCGCAAGCGATGGCGAAGAGGGCTTCCATCCACGCAATCATTATCGTCGTTCTCGTCTTCGTCCCCTAGATCGGAATCAGACTCTACCCCTAATTGTTTGAGGTACCTCCGTGGTCGATCAGGTGAAAGCAGCAAGTTGAAATAGTCATCGGCGTCAATATCAGATTCAGAGAACTGTCCCCTGTCATCCCCTTCCTTGATTATCCCATCCCCATCTAGAAACCCACTCGGTCGTAGTTGATCTTGACTCCCATCTACGTTCCGTGGTTAGCCTGAACAAACTACTGGGGCCACAGAACAAGGATACCTTCTCCAGGACCCTCAAAATCTTCCAAGAAGCCAAGTTGAGATATTGTGGGAGTCAGTGACACAGTCTCCCCTGCACGGCGTCGTGAACGATGGTCGCGCTGGATAACAGCCAGCTTGGCCCTCGCCCCAGCCTTCAAGGAATCATCTTGCGAGTCCTTCCCCCCCTTGTGGAACCTGGTGGCCAAGTAAGGGTAATCCACACCAGGTGTGCTGCTTCGAAGAGTAGATGGATCAGAATGTGAGACGAGTGGATGGGTCGTTGGCTGCACAGGCGGTGACGGAGCTAGAGCCCGGAAGAGCCGCGAGCTTTGTTGGGTTGGTGGAATTGGCGTCCCTAGCACTACGTGCGGCTGGCTAATTGACTCTCCGAATAAACTCCTAGCTGTATGAAGTTGCCGTAGCTTCTCTGGCGATGTAGGCTGGGTTCCGGATCTCTCGTTGGGAGGCGATAGGCCAGCATCTCCTTCGGTTCTCTTCGTGGCAGGTCTGCCAGGTGAGGATGGACGAAGTGCAATGTTCCGCAGCGTCTGGAGCACGACTTTGGATCTAGAATGCTTCATTTGATGAGGGTTAAGAGACTTATAGACGAGGAAGGCAGAACTTACATGAGAAACGCGCTGGTTACGGCAGTCTATGCATTGCTTAGTTTGCCCAGCAGACTGCCTCTTTGCTCTGAAGGCACTCTCCGGTCTCTCCTCCCCACAACGAGCACAAACAACGAAGAGTAAATCAGTAGAGAGCTCTTCGGGGTTGAGACCGATATCCATTACTCAATCAACGAGGCCATATCGAGACCTGTCGAATTGGGGAGATGAATTGAACGCGTGGTACTGGCACAGTACTGAGTAAACAAACAATTCCAAATGGACGCAAGCTGCCGGCACTCCGCGTGAGCCTTTCAGGGGCCAGCACCGATTGGCCCCACTCTTTTGGTGCCATCAGCCAGTTGCGCGTTCTTTCGCGGCTGGCCATACAAAATCTGGACCAATCAGATTCCGAGAAACTTATTTATCCCTGTCTGCACCAAACCCTCATTACTCGGGAAAACTTATGAATTAATGTAGAGTCAGCCTTCGGCTGAATTATCCTGAACTCTCTTTGACTCCGGTGGGGCCCCAAAAGGCCACTGATACTCGTTGCAGCAGTGGGGACAAAAATATGAAAATATGGAGCGCAGAATCTCGGGAGAAAGTTTTGAGAAGTAGTCCGTTGTGGACTTTTGGAGTCGAGTTCTGGCCATCCTTTGCAGGGCGGGTTGTGAATGAGAGAATGCCGGGCGATGGTGGATGGAAGCTAGGACAGAAGAGGCGGGGCGGAGGTTAAATAAGGTTACTGGGCACTTAGGCTGCTACAGGGCTGTCTGCCTATAATAGGCACAGTCCAATGGTGTGACTGGATGGAAAGTTGAAACGCTCCCCACTAAAGTCTGCTCTTGCTTGTTACCTATGGCGCCTATGATCCTTACCTTAGGTAGGCACAGGCAGCAGGTGACAAAAACGAAAAGAAATGGTTTCATTGGCCAACCTGTCCTCTTGACCTGCTGGGAGGCAAAGAGCTGACATAAATGTGACCTTTCACCACGCAAAGATCTTGACCAGCTCAAGACAAATAGCTCTACCGCCCATTGAAACCACTATTTATAATACTAAGTTCTCTGTGCTGATATAAGCTCTCAGCCACAAGTCTCAACTGCTATAACACACCTAAGAATTGATCACTGCTCAGTCGTCACTAGTAGCTAATTTACAGAAAGAATCAAGTAGAGGCCAGTACGAGGACCTTTCATTCCCTCAACATCCGACTCCCCAATCGGCATTTTCAATCTATTTCGCTGAGAGTCCAGTACAGATCAAGACACTACCGCTGCAGCTTAAGTCTTTTCCGACTTCGGACTAAGCATGAGATCAAAGGTTAAGGAAACCGATCAATGTCCAAAGCTTATAAGACAAACCTTTTGATAACTTTCTTCTTCACCAGCTGGGCCAACAAATCCTTAGGCTCCTCAAGGAAAGCAGTGAGGATAATGTTGGCACCGACCTCTTCATAGGCAAAATTGCCGGAGCCGTATATCTCAGAGAGGGCATCGTGTAAGACAACGCCATCTTTTACTAGCCCTCGTGGGGTTTTATGCTCCCAGGAATACGCCATGGGCGTTTCACTCAATCTTGTAGGTTTCAATATCTGCTATATGTTACCGTCGGAAAGTTCAGAAACTGGCAGTGCTTGACTTGGCGAATTCTAGTTACTTTCTATCCACCAGTTAAAACGGAAGTAAGAAAGAAAAGATCCAAGTATTTTATAGTAGCGAGAAGTTCCTGAATCACTGAGAAGATAGCATCTGCTGCAGAACGATTCACGCTCAATACTTTAATCCTCTGGACCAAAAATGAGTCACATTGTGATGTTGCAGTTGACAAGCCGGGGCAGATCACAGTGATGTCTTTGTATCGTTCTTAATAATCGCAATAAGTATAATGAGTTGTAATCGCCATATAAGTAATCCATCTGGGCGTCTCTCACGGCCATACTAATCTGCTACCTTTTGGCTCTTGTCAGTGAAGGTAAACTCATAACTCATTGATTCACTGTGAAGAATGCATAAAAATTTCACTTATGTATGCCAGTTATACAAAATAGTGCAAAGTAACAATACACACATTAGTGCTTTGTCATCGGGCTCCAGTCGTATTGATGACCACAGTGGACTTCTGTCGAATCAGAGACTCAAAACACAGTTACAACAATCTAAGCATGGACCAGTCCCCAGTGAGACATCAGACTCAAGTGCTCGAGAAATTACCGAGCTTAGAAAGTCACTTGTTGAAAGGTCCCCGCTGACAGTCAGTGGCCAGAGAGTAGCTGCACCTTTCCGCATGAGGAATGAGCTGAAAATATAATTGTAATCTTATTTGCTACCTGAGCCAAATAGACAATCTCACCGCTTGATGCATATGCACCAATGAAAGGCTTTTAGTCGTATCAGCACAGGATGCATAATATATACCCACGGAGCCGGAAGCCGTGACCTCTCATCAGCAGACAACTATAAAACCAGCTGAACGTCTCCTGCTTTCCTATCCATAGCACCGAGCATCTTCATCTTACTCTTCAAACAACTTTGCACAAAGACATCCAAAATGCAGCTCATCAATCTCTCCGCCCTCGCCCTTTTTGCTACTTCCGCTCTGGCAGCAGACTGCTTCGGTAACAGGCAAGATGGTATGTGTTACAATTGCATTCTTTATCTTTGCGCTTTGGGGCTGAAGCTTCTTTTAACCTCTCAACCTTATCACAGGTATCGAGCGGTTTGAGCAAGCATACTGGGATGCTCGCCAGAAGATGTGCAGCAACTCAGACTGCACCTACCAGCAGGGCTGCACCACCAGGGGCTCAAAGACCATCAAGGGACTAGCATCTATCACTGTCAATGTCGAACTGAGCCGCAAGAACACTGGCGGCAAGAAGGGATTCAAGGATTGCTGGGTATGTATCCCCGAAATGATTAATGGTTGAGTTTTGCTAACTAGTCTTGTGCAGGATGCTACTGAGTATGTAATTAAGATTATTTACGGAGTGTCTCTAATTGTCATAGGAACATCATCAACCAGTGTGTCAAGGGGAGTCACCAGCTGAGTGGAACTTGGGAGTACAACGGTCAGCTGTATCAGGTCAACGGATACTACTCTTAACCCAAGGCAACGTGTTCGACATGATTGGGGAGACAGAAACGGGGGAGAAGGGAGACCCATGTGATCGATAAGCGATGGCTTGAGACAGTTCCTGGGATATGTCTCGTTCATGTGTGTATCGCCGACATGTTGACTGTGGCCCAGCACAACATGACAAAGTGTTTGGAACATGAGCATCGTACTTCTAGCTCTGACATAAGACATCAACATAAATATTTGGAAATTCGAGTAAAGAGTCTCTCAAACACCAAAGTGAACATAAGGGACCCAATAAGCCGGGACCAGTCCAACTATAATCTCCTCCTCATCATCGCAAGGAATAACATCCCTCGTTCCTTTCTCATCTCCTTGCACTAGCCGTTCCCTCTTCTTGTCGAAACCTTCAAGCCAACTATCTCTCAGCATTCTCGTAGCCTTATGCAAGCCTCGACACACCGAATCATCGGTCATCCCCCCTTCTCTTATAGCTTCATACGTAACTCGCGCGACATCAACGCAATGCTTATCCCTTACCTTCCATAAAGTTCCAATGACATGTCTGAACCCAGCTAATTGGAATGCACTGATGAGATGTATGCTCTCATCGATGAACTTGTCATCTTGAACACGCCCGGTGCTACAAGCTGAAAGATACGACAGAAAAGGTGACGCTTCGTGCAGATTTAACTTCAAGATATCCCCAACTGTTAGGGGATCGCTGGTGTCGCTCAGACAAAGATGACTTTTGGACGGGTCATCGCCGTTGGTGTATCCGTGTCCTGCAAAGTGGAATATCTTGCAGTTTCGTAGACAAGAAAGCATATCTTGCTTGCTTTGACCAACTGAAACAGGTCGTATTGCCATACTCTCGCAGATCTTGCTGACCACCTTGATCTCTGCCCGCGCCTGTGGAAGATGAGGGTGATTCCCTGTATGCTCCGCATCTATCAGAAGAGCTTCCGCGGGGCCGGCTGTAACCACACGTTGTCGACGTCCGTGTACGAGAGCTCTCAGAGATGGACTATAAGACGAGATCACTCTGTCCATTACCGCCTTGCCAGATCGCTCTCGATGTCGTCCCGAAGCATGGAGTGGGAACCTACTCAACGGCCCAGTAGGTATCCACCAAACATGAGGCCATTCCTGCTGATTGGGTGGTGTCTCTGTGAAACCCAGTGCCTCCAGTACGCGGCCCGTGATAGTATTCCAAAGCCACTCAAGCGTATTAGGGGTTCCCAGGTCGAATCCTTCTGCGCGTTCTATCAACTCACCATCGTCCAGATCTTTAAAAACCATCGATGTGATACGCTCTCTCTCGATGACTATTCATTCGCATCCCATCCAACTGCTGTTGATGACCACGATAGGACCATATAGGACCATAAGCAGCTGCCGCACGTATCTGGTCCGTGGTAAGAGGACCGAGGAAATCCTCAAATCCAGGCTTTTTTCGTATCTCGTCCAGTAGATCATCAAAGTTCTCGGCAGCGTTTCGCCGTCGTAAACCTCGGTCCTCTTCAAGCTCGTCACTGAAATGCGAACCAGTGGAAGGTTCAAGTTCTTCGCGTAGACGCATGAATCTCTCTGCCAACTGAGGAAACGATTGCTGAAGCTCCTTTATATCTGTTCGTATATCGTCCAGCGATGATCCCATTATACCCCTGCCTTGCTCGAGAATTGCCAGTGCCTCCGATGGATCCTTCTTGAGCCTAATCGCAGCCCCTGTCACTGAAGCTGCAAGACCTCTGGCAAAACTGAGTAGATGTTGTCTATCACCCGTTTCGAGTGATCGAGCCGTGGCAATACCAGGGACAAGGTCAATGGCCGTGCGCCCTATATCATAAGCATCTTGGAGGCTCAAGCACAATGGCATGACTGACGTTGCAGCGATTATGCGCCTCAAGATATTACCTGTAGGATGTTCCACCGCACACCGATAGCTGCGCACTGCCTCTTCCAAGTCACTGGTGACCCATGTTGTTCCGAACTTGGCTGCAAAGAGATCCCCGAGAGTGGTCCAGAGGTCTGTCCTGAATGGAGAGTCCTCAGGCATCGACTCTAACGTCTTTTGTGAGATCGCGATTGCTTCAATTATGTCTTCCAAGGAGCCTCCAGCTCTGAACCGCTTCTTTAGGAGAGCGGCCAAGGTACTGATGGAAGTGGGCCCCTCCACAAACGGATTTCCCATTGAAGCAATGGCTTTCCGAGCAATTTCAATGCCCTCTTCGAGATCGTCAGATGACCCAAACTTATCATGTCTCGTGTCGAGAGCGGAAGCCAGGCGGGATAGTATGCTCTCAATCTCAGGGTTAGTGCTGGAGATAGAAGTCAAAGCTTCTCTCAACAACGCGATTCCTTGGTTCAAATCCCGTACATTCTCTTGATTCCTAGAGAACCTCTTCAGAAGCATAGAACCCAGGTTATGCAGCTGGATGTACCTTGATGGACAATCACTAGGTGTTACTTCCAGAGCAGTTCTGGCATAGGAAACAGATTCTTCCAGGTCCACCATCGAGCCTCTAATCATCGATCTTCTCGAGAGTACTATGGAAAGGTTACCCAAAACAATCTGAAGATTGGGAGAGTTCTTCGGTATATCCTTCAAGCTCATTCGTCCAAATTCAACAGCCTCTTCAAGATGAGCCAAGTCCCCGGTTCTGCTATGGAGAGAATCAAGGTAGTTAGCGTAGTTGCTGAGCTGTTCTGACCAATGAGGATGATCTTTACTAGCTTTCTCAAGATATCGCTTGACGACATTAATTGCTTCTTCGAGGTCCTTTGAATCGCCTGTCTCGTGGTACAGAATGTATATGGTGACGTTCAACTTTCGTATTCGATCCAACCACTCAGGATCGTCTTCTGGCGTCACAGCCACGGTATTTCGAGTTAATGTGATTGACTCCTGTAGCTCGCTCAAATTTCTCGTTTCTTCAAAGAGTTCGTAGAGCGTCCTTGCTAGTTGAATCCGTCGAGCTAGTTTATCTCGTTCTCGATCGTCTGCCGTCGCAGATAGTGAGTCTCTACGGAGGCGACAGACAGTTTCGAGGTCCTCTAGCCTCCCTGAGTTGCCGTGCTTTGCGTCGTACAAGTCTGCTAATTTCTCAAGCCATGTCGCAATGGTATTCTGATCTTCTGGCGACGATGCGATAGCTGTTTCTAAACTTTTGCAGCCACTTTCAAAGTCGTCATTGACTCTGAGAACAGAATACTTCTCCTTCAACAAGATTCCGAGATTAGCCATATGTGCCGCCTTTGTGGGAGATTCGTCCGGGAACTTTTCCAGAGAGCTCTTGATCAATCCGATAGCTTCATCGACATCATCTAGGTTTCTTGTGTGATAGAAATAGTCTCCTAACTGCAGTGCCAGCCAGTACGAGAACCTCTGGCGGTCCATGGAACCTGAGGGTGATGCCTCGATTGCTTTGCGTTCGAGTTTCATCGCTTCTTCAAGATCACCATAATCGTCAATCACTTCCTTGTACCTCTTATACAAGGCCCAGGCCAGCGTGTGCAATAATTTTGCATTGTCTTCGGTTGATGCCTCCAAGACTTTTC
Source organism: Fusarium oxysporum f. sp. lycopersici 4287 (assembly GCF_000149955.1). Classification (NCBI taxonomy): domain Eukaryota; kingdom Fungi; phylum Ascomycota; class Sordariomycetes; order Hypocreales; family Nectriaceae; genus Fusarium; species Fusarium oxysporum. The sequence continues at coordinate 620,478 of NC_030987.1, forward strand.
GTGCAGTCTGTATAATTTCTTCCAGTAGATCCGGGTCATTCGTGTCGCGATAGCTCTGGAGCACCCTTTCCAATCGGCTTTGCTGAGTGGTATAACTACTCTCGGCTACGGCAGTTGAAGGGACCGCTCTGCCTTGAGAGTTAGTAAATGTTTGCTCCATGCTTGAGGACTCCGGTTCCATATGCGGAGCGACAAGAGCTGGGAGAGCTTTCAGTGATGACGGGGAATGGAGCAAAGGCTTTCTGGTGCCCAAGTTTGATGCAAGAATAGTCACAGGACCAAGAGTTGCATTTCAACTCGATTGGTCACTTGCACGAAAGTGCAAGTCGTGATGTGGCTTTGCTGACATACATTGCGGCGTCATTCTACTCTCAAAACTTGATTGGTAGTTCATTTTCTCATTAATAGGGCCATCTCTGGCCTATTTTACTATTATAATAAGCCTATGAACATGGAAGAATCTGAATATCCTGGGCATAGTAGAACTTAATAGCATCAGGTAATAGGCGTTTATTAAAAAGCTTGTATCTCCTACCTTTCTCTGGAGCAAAAGTCGTAGTCCGCTCTCTTTGGTTTGAAACTACTTCTACTACTATGCGCAGTCGTGGTGGTAATTCGACGAAATACAACAAAACTGGCCCGTGCATGCGTTATATGCATTGTATTTCGTCGAATTCCCTCTATTATTAGTCCATGCACGCATGATTCAGCCGAAGGCTGACTCTACATTAATTCATAAGTTTTCCCGAGTAATGAGGGTTTGGTGCAGACAGGGATAAATAAGTTTCTCGGAATCTGATTGGTCCAGATTTTGTATGGCCAGCCGCGAAAGAACGCGCAACTGGCTGATGGCACCAAAAGAGTGGGGCCAATCGGTGCTGGCCCCTGAAAGGCTCACGCGGAGTGCCGGCAGCTTGCGTCCATTTGGAATTGTTTGTTTACTCAGTACTGTGCCAGTACCACGCGTTCAATTCATCTCCCCAATTCGACAGGTCTCGATATGGCCTCGTTGATTGAGTAATGGATATCGGTCTCAACCCCGAAGAGCTCTCTACTGATTTACTCTTCGTTGTTTGTGCTCGTTGTGGGGAGGAGAGACCGGAGAGTGCCTTCAGAGCAAAGAGGCAGTCTGCTGGGCAAACTAAGCAATGCATAGACTGCCGTAACCAGCGCGTTTCTCATGTAAGTTCTGCCTTCCTCGTCTATAAGTCTCTTAACCCTCATCAAATGAAGCATTCTAGATCCAAAGTCGTGCTCCAGACGCTGCGGAACATTGCACTTCGTCCATCCTCACCTGGCAGACCTGCCACGAAGAGAACCGAAGGAGATGCTGGCCTATCGCCTCCCAACGAGAGATCCGGAACCCAGCCTACATCGCCAGAGAAGCTACGGCAACTTCATACAGCTAGGAGTTTATTCGGAGAGTCAATTAGCCAGCCGCACGTAGTGCTAGGGACGCCAATTCCACCAACCCAACAAAGCTCGCGGCTCTTCCGGGCTCTAGCTCCGTCACCGCCTGTGCAGCCAACGACCCATCCACTCGTCTCACATTCTGATCCATCTACTCTTCGAAGCAGCACACCTGGTGTGGATTACCCTTACTTGGCCACCAGGTTCCACAAGGGGGGGAAGGACTCGCAAGATGATTCCTTGAAGGCTGGGGCGAGGGCCAAGCTGGCTGTTATCCAGCGCGACCATCGTTCACGACGCCGTGCAGGGGAGACTGTGTCACTGACTCCCACAATATCTCAACTTGGCTTCTTGGAAGATTTTGAGGGTCCTGGAGAAGGTATCCTTGTTCTGTGGCCCCAGTAGTTTGTTCAGGCTAACCACGGAACGTAGATGGGAGTCAAGATCAACTACGACCGAGTGGGTTTCTAGATGGGGATGGGATAATCAAGGAAGGGGATGACAGGGGACAGTTCTCTGAATCTGATATTGACGCCGATGACTATTTCAACTTGCTGCTTTCACCTGATCGACCACGGAGGTACCTCAAACAATTAGGGGTAGAGTCTGATTCCGATCTAGGGGACGAAGACGAGAACGACGATAATGATTGCGTGGATGGAAGCCCTCTTCGCCATCGCTTGCGGCAGCCTTCCGCACAGCTAAGGCGTGGTCGCCGTGGTCCTGCCCCTGGTACAGGAGGCGGCCAAAGAAAAATCTCGAAGGCAAACTCCGATCGTCGATGCCGCCACGGCGTATTCCGGGAGTCCAGTGATAATTCCACCTGAAGAATCGGCGGTCTTTCATGCGCAAGATCCGGTGTGGAATGGCGACCTTGAGGCTTGCGCCTTGACTGGTCGCGATAAGGCAATCCTCCGCGAGTTCTGGACAAAGCTGGACAATGACCAAATGCAGTTTTGCGGTCGATGCCGGGAGTGTTGGTTCCAGATGAAGATCGATTGCGATGGCATTTGTGCGCGTTGTTATCGAAAAGATGAGAAACGCCACCCCGACGAGCCGTACTTCTTCTCTGCGGATAATCAGCTCGACTTTGGCCCTGTACCGGCCCGGTTGCCCCAGCTTACGCCTACCGAAGAGTCTTTGATTGCTCGTGTTCACGTCCACGTGAACATTATGCTTGTGCGAGGGCAGCAGTACAAGTATCGGGGGCACGTAGTTCACTTTCTCCGTGAGGTTGGCTTAGTGTACAACCAGCTCCCGCTTCTGCCGCAGGAGTTGAACATTGTATTACTACGTCCTGCCAATACGTCGTCCCACGCAATTCTTAGTCGGCAATTCACCCGCCAGTTCCGTGTCCGCCGCCAGCCGGTTGTCATATGGCTAGACTACCTCCGGCGCCATCATCCTGGGTATCGATGCGTCGTCATCGACGAAGAGAGGCTAAATCAATTGCCCCAAGATGGCAATGTCCTGGATGCCATCCCCCAGAGTCAGGTGGAGGCTGCGGATGTTGGACCCGAGGAAGATCAGGAGGCAGAGCCTGACCTGGAGGACGAGGCTGCAGTGCCAGACATGTTGGCAAAGGACACGGAGCTCGATGCTCTGCGGTCTATTCTCGCCGGAGAGTCGGAAGCTGATTCAGAGCTTTCCACAAGCTTCCAGGCGCAGGCGCAACACGAGCTGCAGCTCCCGAATATACGACACACACCCATTAATGAGTTCAATCGCTCTCATGCCCTACTCTCCTTGGCGTTTCCCTGCCTCTTTCCTGACGGTAGAGCCGACTTTGTTGAACCTCGATTGCGCTCCATTGATTACAAGGATTACGTCGAGCACGCGATGCGCTGGCACGACGGGCGTTTTGCACGCCACCCGACCTTCCGCTTCGTCGCCTTCAACACGCTAATGCGGTCACAAGCACGTTCGCGGTCCAGATTCTTCGTGAAGCAACATGATGGGAGACAGCAGCCGCTGACGCGAGAGCAACTTATTCAGGCGCTGGAACACAGCGAGGACCCCGAGGCGCAGGCGCTGATCAACTCGATCACAAGGCATGCGGTGTCTATTCGCGGTACGCGTCCATTCTGGAACAAAAAGAGGCAGGACCTCGAGGCCTATGCCTATAACCTTGGTTGTCCTGGTGCATTCATCACGTTTAGCCCGGCAGATTTACACTGGCGGAGTCTCTACCAGCACATGCCCCAGTATGACGACTGGCTAGCCGCCACCGAGCCGGAGAGGATGGCTCTATCGCGCCGCCTATTGCGGCAGAACCCTCACATTGCTGCTTTCCACTTCTACCGCCGATACACCCTCTTTCGGGATATCGTGCTAAGTAAGAAGTTCAGCATCACAGATTACTGGGATCGGTACGAATGGCAAGGCCGTGGTAGCCCACACAACCACGGCCTGTACTGGATGGATAATTGTCCAGGGGCCGACATGGAGGACGAAGCGGCTCGTGATGTATTTGCACGCACATGGGGATTCCACGTCACTGCCATTAACCCTGAGCCGAGTAGGACTATGCCTCAGGGTGAGGGTAATCCCCTGAGCGTGGATCCCCTGAGCGTGGATCCCCTGAGCATAGAGATGACATTCCTGCGGCTCTCACAAATCGTCAACCGCTGCCAGCGCCACAAGTGCAATACCACGTACTGCTTGCGCGTGAGGAAGAGAACCGGTGATCTGGCGAGGGACATGGAAGGTGCCGCTGCGGATATCGAGGCGGCAAACGTTGCCAATCCAGAGAGGGAGTGTCGTTTTGACTTCCCTCGTGCCTTGCGGGAGCTGGCCGCAGTGATCAGGAAGGAAGGCAGGTCGTACTATGTCTTTGAGGCGGCCCGGAATGACAGCCTCATGAATAACTTCAATCCTGCGATTATCCTAGGCTGGCTAGCCAATATCGACATATCTCCTTGCACCAGCTTACAGGCGGTTATTACGTACGCTGCGAAGTATTGCAGTAAATCTGAGAAGAAGACCGAGTCTTTCGCCAGGCTTGCAGACCAGGTCTTGCCTCACACATCGCACGTTCAGCCCCTGTTGTCCTTCTCCTCTCGCCTGATGAACAAGCTGATTGCCGAGAGAGATTACTCGGCGCAGGAGATTTCCCATCTGCTGCTTAACATTCCGCTGCAAGAAGGCACCCGTATGGTTGTCACCGTGGACTGCCGTCCGTTGGAGCGACAGGCACGTTCGTATCGTGTGGACGGAGATGTCAACGAGGCCATCGGCAGCTACAGGAAATATCTAGAGAGAAAGGACCAGCATGAGGATATAACCTATCTCGAATACCTGCAATCGTACAATCTCAACACGTGGAGGAGACTCGCTGCTCACGCGAAGAAGAGAGTCCTGTCTTACTTCCCTCGATACAAGTCTATGGAGGCCTCTTCCCAGTTTAACGACTTCTGCCGTGTTAAATTGATGATGGTTCATCCACATCGCTCTCCAGAAGAGTTGCTCGTTGTGGGCGGGCAGCGGTTCGATTCCTTCACGGCTGCGTACATGCACTGCAGACAGCACCATGATACCCATGCGGACGATCATTATGGGGAACCAGATACAGATGAATTGACGGCAGAGGAGGATGAATTTGAGCTTGAGATCCATGAGGAGCCCATCGCGGAGGAGGACTGGCATGAACTCGCCCGCATGCTACCTGACCGCCCACTGGAGGAAGAGGACATCGACATCCTCGGCCGCCGAGACATTGACATCAATTACGATTGGACCCCTCGTGTTGGGCGGTATGCCGATGATGGCATTCTCAACAGCGACTACTGGAAGCAACGCAAAGCGGAAAACACCCTTGACCTTGATGTGGATGATCAGCCCTTGGAGGCTCGCGATTCCCTAAATCCAGAGCAGCGCATAGTATACGATACGGTGATGGGCCACTTCCTGACCCAGGATCCCTCTCAGTTGCTACTCCATGTGGATGGCGGAGGCGGCACTGGCAAGTCATACCTCATTAACCTGCTCTCCGCGCACCTCCAATCCGCGACAGGGGGGAGGGGGACACCTGTTTGGCGTGCTGCGCCAACGGGCGTCGCAGGAAACCAGATATCGGGCACTACCTTGCACTCCCTGTTACACCTCCCAATCAATAAGGACTTCAAGCCTCTATCTCCCGTTGATAAGACCCAGCTCCAGAAGAAGCTGAAGGATATCAAGTACCTCATCATCGATGAGAAGAGCATGCTAAGACTGCGTCAGCTATCGTGGATCGATGACCGTCTCCGCGAGGCGTTCCCGAACAGGAATGAGGAGTTCTTTGGCGGCCTGAACATCCTCTTGGTTGGTGACTTCTTCCAGCTTCCCCCTGTGCTACAGAAGCCGCTTTGTTACGACAAAGAGGTGCAGGGAGTAGAGATCAAGGGCAGGAACGCATATAGGCGCTTCGATAAATCAGTATTCTTGAAGGTTGTTCAGAGGCAGCGCGGCGACGACCAGGAGGCGTTTCGCACAGCTCTCGGGGAACTGCGGCTGCTCCAACTATCTATGGAGTCTTGGAAGCTCCTGTCCACCCGCGTGCAGGCAAAACTAGACGATCGAGAGGTCGCGAGGTTTTCCAGCGCCCTGCGAGTATACGCTACCAAAGATAGGGTGAACGAGTATAACCACTATCACCTCGACCGCCTCGGCCGGCCAGTCGTCCAGGTCAAAGCTAAGAACGTCGGCCCTGGTGCGGCTGCTGCCCCTGATGACAAGGCGGGCAACCTTGCGAAGCAGATCCCTATATGCATTGGCGCTCGTCTGATGCTGACGTCTAACCTTTGGCAGCCCGTTGGCCTCTGCAACGGCGCTCGCGGTACGGTTTACGACATCGGCTGGGCACCCGGGGCTGACCCCATCCAAGATCCTCCTTGTGTTATCATGATGGAGTTTGACAAGTACAACGGACCGGTGTTCCTGACCACCCCCGATGGCAAAAAGATTGTCCCAATTCTCCCAGTTGAGAGAGACTTTCTCATCGGAGCCACTCTCTGCGCTCGCACGCAGTTTCCCCTGATCGTATGCTACGCTATTACCGTGCACAAGTCACAAAGCATCACAGAAGATATGATCGTGACGGATCTCTCCTGCCGGGACTTTCAGACCGGTTTAAGCTACGTGGCTGTCTCTCGTGTAAAAACGCTTGAGGGTTTGATGTTAGATGCGCCATTTGATCGTAATCACCTGGTCTACGGGTCTCCCCCGGATGGCATGAAGATGAAGATGAGGGATCAGGAGCTTAGGAAACGACAGGTTCTTACACGGAGTCCTTACATGATATATAATACCAAGAATGGCCATGGCACTGGATCAGTACGTAGTAGTAGTAATAGCTTCCCGGCCCGCGGACACACGGCCTTCGGCTGAGGCTACCCCATGCGCCCCATCGCCGCTCCAATGTGCATGGGGTGGCGTAGTATTTTATGGAAGACATGGAATGGAAGTGTTGAGACATAATGGATCGATCTCACCTTCGATGACGGAGATATTCGAGGAATGTGGCCTTCCCGGCCTAGAGCATCCTGCCTGGAAGGCGCTAGCCAAGCTCTGGGGGAGGCCATGGTTTCGGCGTGTGTGGGTAATTCAGGAATTTGTTCTCTCTCCGGATGTTCGCATGTTCTGTGGCGAATGGGAGGTCAGTTGGTCTGTATTCTATGTCGCTATGATCGACGCATATATGACATCCTCCTTCTCGGTTGTTCCAGATATACCAAACGCATTCGATGACGCAGCAATGCACATGGGAACGGACGCTATGCACATGATGTGTGTGTACCGGCGATCTGCACTGTTAGAGACGTTACCCGTCTCAGATGCTGATAGTATGCGAATGTTGACCATGAATTTGGACACAATGGTATTTGAGGAACAAGAGGAGTTTAACCTGGCGAGAAAGATGGATCCGAAACTGAGGCTACAGGTGGAGGTACCTCTTCTTGATCTCCTTGCGCTATGTGACAGGAGCAAAGCTACAAGAGCTCGCGATCATCTGTTCGCAGTCCTTGGTCTATCCAGCGCGACTGACGACGACCTTTTCCGGGCAGACTACTCTTCTACATTTGACGAGATAGTTAGGCGCTTCGGTAAAGCATTTGTACGCAGGGGGCAGTGTATGGACCTCTTATACCGAGCTCGATTGAACATTCAATCCTTGCGGTTTCCATCCTGGATCCCTGATTGGACCACCAAGTTCGCCTTCATGGGCGACGAAATTGACTATAGCAGCTTGGGGCTGCACAGTGGCGGGCTGTATGCCGCCGCTGGCAATACTCAGTGCGTATCGTGGGTTAGTGATGACCCAAAGGACGATTGCCTTACAGTTCGAGGGAGGTTTGTCGACAAGCTGAGCTGGGTCGGCGGTGACCATGTCAAACACGGCCCCATACATGGCCTAATATACCGTCTTCAACAATCTTATGATATTATCGCGGAGCTTGAAGAAACTTCTGATTACTATGTGACTGGTGAGTCACTTAAAGATGTATGGTGGCGGATGCTGGTGGCGAACAAGACGAAGGGATTCGGACCTGTCTCTCCAGATTTTGGCATCGGACTACGTTCCAAATGGTATGTAATGCCCGCCTTGTGCAATTTGCTATTATCATTGCCTCCCGAGGAAGCCAAGGAACAACTTGTTGAAATTATAGGCCTTCCGTACTACAAGGCCATATACTCTTGTTACGCTGTATACCAGATTTCCAAGACGGAGAAGGGAATGATTGGTCTCGTGCCGCTCCTGGCAGAAGCTGGCGATCAGATATACGTCCTCAACGGTGGTGCAGTGCCATTTGTTTTGAGGAAAGGGAAGCGACTGCTGAATGGACGTCGGTTAGTGGGAGAATGTTATATCCACGGACTCATGAATGGCGAGGCGATACAGAGCGAATATGAAGAGAGAGATGTCAGATTGTACTGATATGCGGTAGGGATGTATTACTATGCTGAGGGTCGGCGTTGTCACTCATGGTGGATTTATTGACCCTCAACCACCAGTGAACAGAGCTACAGCATGGGTGAAAGAGATACATTCCAGCGACACCAACAGGTATATAGTCGATATGATTGACTTTGAGATACATGGTGCCTCAGATGCTTGGTTCAGCATCAAGAAAATGTACTGGCCCGATGGTGGAAAGGTTACCAAAGATGGAATTCTGAGCGGAGGTGAGCCTATTGATGCCTCTTACCGACTTAATTTATCAAGACCAAGAGTCGCCCGGCATGTCGACCGCAGCAGAAATGGCCGTGCTCCACCAGGAAAGGGACGAAATTCGAAACGCATTTGCCAAAAGTTGGAAGAAGTAAGATGTGGATGTAACGATCACACCTGCTTTCGTAGGCCCGGCTTGCTTGCACGATACAGCCCGCGAGTAGTATCCACATACAATGTATCCTTAGTCCTAGACTTGGTGAACCAAAAACTAAATTCAAAATCCGTTACTGTGGCTGCACTGGTGAGGTGAAGGGAATCTGAAAGGTAAAACGCATTTTGGACTTGCTGTTATATCTGTGCTGCGTCAGAAAAGACTGTTAAGCCATCTCGACTTCATGGGTGCTACTCTGAGATCTCAATGCGCACTCTTGTCATTCATGCACCATGGCTAATTCATTTTAATAAGCTCAAAAGCTTCATTAGGAAGCTGGTTAAAAACCAAGGTTTAAAACTCTCAGAGATTGCTGATCGCTACCTCAATGGCTTAGCTCTACCACTGCCGAATAATACCCCGCTTTGAATATCTGCCAGATGATGATGTCGGATTACACCTCTTATCAAGACTACTCTGCATGTAACCTTGGTTCGAAGTACCTATTATCTAAGCGGAGTCAACGGCGTCTTTTGGTTATGACGATCGTCATGGCGATCTTGAGCTACAAAAGCGAGCGATGCGCCTCTCCCAAGCACTAAGTCGACACACTGAAGTCAATTGCTGACAATGGCTCTCTTTCCAACTTGGGTTGCTCTGCTGGGCCTCATTGCGCAAGCTCATGGTCATCCATGCGATGTAAAGTACCCTCCTCAGACACAGCCAGTAGAGACCAGGCAATTCAGCAAAAGCCGCGGCGCCGTTGCCTGTGAGAGTGAGATATGCAGTACGATCGGCATCAATACTCTGCGACAGGGCGGCAACGCGGCTGATGCGATGGTCGCCACCGTGCTTTGCGTAGGAACAGTCGGTAAGTCAATCATGCTATAATTGAAGGCGTTACGCTGACACAGGTATAGGCATGTATCATTCTGGCATCGGAGGAGGCGGCTTCATGCTCATTCACAAACCCGATGGCAAGAATGAATCCGTGCCCTACGAATTTGTCGACTTTCGTGAAACGGCGCCTGCAGCAGCTACGGAGAATATGTTCAAGAATAACGTGAACGCCAGTATTTATGGAGGACAAGCGAGGTACAAAACACACTCCAGTGCCATGCCAATGACTGACAGCCTTCCAGTGGCGTGCCCGGCGAGTTACGAGGTCTAGAACACCTGCACAAGAGCTATGGTCATCTGCCTTGGTCGAAGCTTGTCCAGCCAGCTATTGACGTCGCCCGCTATGGATTTCCAGTCAACAACGACACCCTCAAGTTCATGAAGATGACCTATACCAAATCTGAGAACGAGAGCTTCCTGTTAAACGATCCCGCATGGGCAATTGACTTTGCTCCTGCTGGAAGATTGCTCAAATTCGGTGAGAAGTTGACACGGAAGAGATATGCCGATACGCTCGAGACCATTGCTTCCAAGGGAGCCAGTGCGTTCTACGAGGGACCCATTGCCGATGCGACTATCAGGACTTTGAAGCAGAAGAGCGGTATCATGACGACGGATGATCTAAAGAATTATTCCGTGGCGATTCGAGAGCCTTCCCAGATCAACTACCGAGGTGGAAAGATCACCAGCGGGTCAGCCCCTTCAAGCGGTGCCGTTGTCGCAGCTTCGTTGAACATTCTGGACGGTTATGACTTCCTCGGCGATTCCAGAAGAGTCAACGATAGCGCATATCTGCTTGACGAAGCATTCAAGTTCGGTTACGGAATGCGAAGTAATCTCGGCGATCCAACCTTTGTCAAAGGTCTGGGTGAGTACCAGGCTCAGATGTACTCCAACGATACCGCGCAGGAGATCCGCGCCAAACTTGACGGGCGTGCTCTTCAAGTTAAGGATTATGACCCTAGAGGTCTTGAAAGCTTGGATACTCCTGGTACTTCGCATGTCGTTGTCATGGACAATTCGGGACTTGCTATCTCCCTCACGACCACAATTAACCTAAATTTCGGTTCGCAAGTCATTATTCCCGAGACTGGAGTTATTATGAACAATGAGATGAACGACTTTAGTATCCCCGGACAGTCAAACGCATTTGGATTCATCCCCAGCGAGGCCAACTTCATCAGACCTGGAAAACGCCCTCTTTCTAGTATAAGCACCACCATTGTCGAAGGACCTGACGGGAAAGTCTCGTTGGTCACAGGCTCTGCTGGTGGCAGTCGAATCATCACTGCTACTGTCCAGGTGGTTCTGAATGCGCTAGAGAGAAACATGACTGTTCATGATGCCCTGGCTGCACCTCGCCTGCATGATCAACTTGAACCGCGACAAGTCACCTTCGAATATGCCTACGACAACTCCACGGTTGCTTATTTGAAGGAAATTGGTAATAATGTCACGTGGGTAGCACCCGGACAAAGCACTGCTCAGGCCCTGAGGAGGTTACTGGATGGGACATTTGAAGCTGCTGGTGAGCCTAGACAGGCGAACTCCGGAGGATTCTCAACTTAAAGAAGTCTGATATCATGTCTAGCTTAATGTAGTAATGTAACCAGTATCTGTCTACCCAATCTACCTACCACGACCTCATCAAGCGAAGATACCAAACACAGACGGAAAACGTCTTCAGGACGCGTCTTCGACGCGCAGACGAGCTGCTTGCACCATGCCCGCGGCCGAAGCTCGTACAGCGATGCTTCCAACAAGAAGAAATAGTACCACTACAGACTCTTCCCATGAGAATAATTCCAATCCGTTTATCGAAAACTTGACATCGCGCTTGTCATGAATAACCTCAACCTTGTAATAAGCGCCCTGAGTATCCTCCACATTCGGCAGCGGGTCCGCTCCTTGCGCGACAAGATGAAATCCAGGCGACTTGCGCAAGTTGGCAAGATGAAAAGCCCTCTCCTCAGGCCATCGACGCCGAAAGTACGAAGCGTGCAGCGTCCGGATATCGCTGGAGTGATACTGCGGGTAAGATCCATTCCGGGGCTTGAGATCCTTGTCGAAAATGCTTCCGCCGTCTTTGGCGGCTGCTGCACCGAAGAATATGATAGCTAGGCCGGGCTCCTCGATAGGTGAAAACTCCCAGGTGATGCGGATGCGCTCAGGAAAGACTTCAGGGACCCAGTAGACAAAGTCTCCCGGAGCAGCTAGTTCGAGAGTGTTGTTGGAGACGGTGGCCTTGACGGGACCTTCGGCAACCCAATCTGCAATTGCCTCGGTGCTGTTGAAAGTATTTCTGTAGAGAAGCTTTTCGGCCATGGCGGAAGCGGCCAGGAGGGGGTAGAGGAGGAGACTTCGCATGTTGTTTTTCCAAGGAGAAGTATTTCCACTGACTCTCGAAAGTGGGTAATTGGTAACTGTCCACGATTATATAGGGTTTTATTTATTTATTTTGCCATACTAATTCGCGATGTGCTCATACTTTAATTTCCCTCTTCGGGGGAAGATGCGCCGAGATGAGCAGATGCGATCCTATCATCTTCAAGGATCTGACAGCGGATATGCTACTACATTGAGTTTAGGTACCACCATGCAATGCAATTCGATCATTCGGCAGCAAAAGACGTGATTCAACGGTGAGTGCCGATCCTTCTGATGAATTGAGTTTATCATCAAATTTCCACCAATGGAATGGTTTCTTGTTCTTGAATGTTATTCCAAGTCGTAAGGACTCATAAAAAGAACGGCTATAACTTCGCCGTTGCTCAGCAGCCAAGATAAATAGATGATAATGAATAAGAACAATTTTATGAATTCTTTCTTAGCATTAGTAGAGGAATTAATAAGACTCGTAAACAAATAAGCTGAGCTATGCATGAAAGAAGGTAAGATCAAGATTGTCGTTAATGAAATCCAAATCTTGTGGAAGCTATGTCGTTTCCATTAGTAGAAGTCACAAATAAGCTAGTAATGTTGATTGACATACCATCGAGCTTATGAGATCGGTCATAATATCAGAACCCATATAGTTCGCATCAATTGATAGCTGATTCCCACGTGACTCACCATCATCACTACGACTCATCAGTACGAGGTGATTCAGTGCATCTCAAGGGAATATGCTTACCAAGCGTCAGGAAATGGCTGCTCTTGTCGAATAACTGCCTGACGTGTCTGCAACAGGGTGCAGAGTTTAATTACTCGCTCTGCTGCCTCTTTATCCGATTTTGCGGATGACTCTGGCCACAGCTTAAATTTAAGTAAACCAACTGTCATACTAACGATATAATATTCGTTTAAGCCGTTGAAGGTGAGTGAAATCCGCTTTTCAAGAATTTCCAAGACCTTCTCAACATTGGCGATGAGGAATGTTGAAATCTCGGGAAATATTGTTATCGTGGACTGATCACAACCTTGATAATTATAAGTTATCATTCAACTTCTTATTTAAGGCAGAGGCCAGGTTGTCTCACCTTGTGATCCGTTATTGAGGTCAATTTCATGGCAGATGTTAAGTGCCGCAAGTATTAAACCCGTCCTGCAAGCTTGTTCTGGTAATGCCTCGTCGTTCAAAAGTCGTTGGTAGTAATCAAGAATTTTCATAGACGCCTCTAATCTTGCACGTCGACAGATGAGAGCTTTAGATGAGGAGGTAGTTTGGACCAGGAAGTGGAAATGCAGTAAAAGCATATACTGGTGCAGAACTATGCCCAGCATGCTCTTTATGTATGTGGCGGTCTGATGCTGTCGTGGATCAGCTTGAGGATTATTAAATGTTGGAATATCTCGAAATGCCTGTCTTAGCTCCTCCTCAAGTTTTAAGACCTTGTCGAAATCGGCCTCTTCGCAACATCCATTGATGAAGGCGCATATCCTTAGCCTGACAGGTAAAGAGCGATAGAGAAGTGCTTGGAAAGAAATGTTTGTCAGTGTAGTAATTGGCATGCCGGCTAAAGAGTCTTGCATAGACTCCTCAAGATTTTCGTCGTCGGCATTTAGTGGTGGCTTGACGTTGAAGTCTTCTGTTCGGACACTTGGGGGCATTCCACGTTCTATAGATGCCTGGAGATCGAGTTCAACAATTGTTACCCATAATCGTCGGCGCATCTCCCGACAGAATGGCGGTATCCTGGCTGCAGAGACAACTTCACGATGATATCCTGCTGCCATAGCCCACCGGACTAATGTCCCAGAAGAGGTCCATAAGGAGCCCTCCTTAATAAAGTTTGCACGCTTAGCAATCAGCAAGAGGGAGTGGCTCATCAGGATGTCCCAGGAACGAGGAGGCTGGTTCGACTGAGAACTAACCCATGCTTCCGCTGCCTCAACCCATTTAACAACGTGATCATGAGTTGTTTTATGGCTGAATGCGTCGATGCATACTCCAGGGTGATAGCTTGCAGCAGTGGCGGCTACTAAAAGCATCTGTACAAGAAAACAGGCCGTAGTGCTGGGACGATCAGTCCAGTAACCGTTATACTTGGCGATGAATGTTGGTATATGCAGAACCCGATGTGTTATCTCATATCGGTCAATATAAGTTTGAACCAGAACATCCACGATTGACTTTGTGGGTATTAGCTGTCTCAAAGTATTCTCTAGCGCATCGTCCTTTAAAATCGGGCGACGCCGATGTTTGTCGTTGAAAGGAGCATAAATCTCATCGCGAAGGGTGTTGATGGAAGGATATTGGGTCTTGATTTTAATGATGTATGGCCGAAGATCGGTGAACTATTTCTAATAAGGGGGATGCTACCTTTTGGATAAAGTGAGAACATACCTGCTGGTAAAGGTTCAGGGGATAGCTATACCCGTAGAATTTGGTAAAGTTCCCCTGTCCTTCCAAGTGTGTCATATCGACTTCCTGGATGGCAGAGATCGCATGCCTGCCACGAGTTTCTGTTGACGAATTCTCTATACGGTAAGATGCTGCCGCACCGTTGGCCCCCCCTGAAGGGCCATCGTTGAACAACCCGTCAACCGACGGAGGCCGTTCTTTGTCTCCACGGTAGGTGCATTCATTGGCATTTCCGGCCTTTGAACAACGACTGCAAGCTGGAAGTTCTCTGCCGCACTTGAGCTTCCGTTGATAGCACTGAATACAGGCTAGTGGGGGGCGTCTTTTCTTGACCCCTGGTTTAACCACGCGTTGCGAATTGGTCGGCAATCGGTTCATTACAGCGGACGTGAAGAACCTGCAAATTCTGAAAAGATTTGCTATGGGAAATGAGAGACCACAAATTGCCGAGCACAACATCTTATGTTCTTTCCGTGTGACGTCGGATGTCGGGCTCGGCATATTCGGGGGCTCGGTGATCTTTAGGCTCGGCATTTTCAACCGACTAAATTTGGAGGCTTAGTCTAACTCAACCCAGCTTACCATAAGATGACCAGTCTGATGCTTATGTGATGCGGAAATCTCCAGTTAGTTTGGAGAAACTGGGGTAGAGTAGTGTTGCCCCAGATTCTATATCTGGGGTACATACAAAGTATATAAAGTATAGATCATACCGCAACAATGCTTCTCACCCAAGTCACGCATTGATGATTTTATCTCACCTATCGAAATTCTCATCAGACATTCATTGGACTTACGAAAACATGTTAACAGCTGAAGATGATCCTCTGACAACTTCTGTCATCTCCTCGTTTGGGCCTAACAGCTCACCCAGAGCTCGGGAGATCTTGACGGGGTTGATCAGGTATCTCCATGCTTTCTGTCGTGAAGTAAATCTCACCACCGAAGAGCTATACACTGCCATTGAGGCTTTGAACAGGTCTGGTCAGATGAGCAACGCCGAGAGGAACGAGACCTTGTTGATCTCAGATTGTCTTGGCGTGGAAGCGTATGTTTTTAATCTTGCACTCTTTACGTAGTCTAACTATTGTGCTAGGCTGGTCGATGCTCAGACACAGAAGATGCTGGAGCAAGATAACGGAACCAACTCTTGTATTCTCGGCCCATTCTACGTCGCTGATCCTCCTCGGTATGAGAATGGGGATACTATTATCCAGAAGTACCTCGGAGGTGAAGTGACATACTTCCATGGTCAAATCTTGGATGCTGATACCAATCTACCTGTTGCAGGTACGTCTAAATGGACTTTCATCATTATATGACACGATTCACTAATAGAGTTTGCAGGTGCCTCTTTGAACGTCTGGGAGTGTGCGGTCAACGGACTTTATGACCAACAGGATCCTAAACAGCCATCTGGAAACATGCGCGGCATGTTCACCTCCGATTCCAAAGGCAAATATGCTTTCTACTGTATCAAGCCAGTTCCTTATCCCGTTCCCTACGACGGACCCGCTGGGGATATTCTCAAACTCATGGACCGCCACCCCTACAGGGCTGGTCACATCCACTTCATGGTGACCAGGGATTTTTACAGCCGTCTGATTACACAGGTTTTCCCTGAAGACGATACTTATCTTGGCTCCGACTCGGTGTATGCCGTCAAGTCAGATTTGCTGTTGAAGTTTAAACCTTACGGCTCTGGCTCGCTGAAGACTATGAGGGGTAACGATGTCGATGTGAAGTGGGAAGTTAACTGGGATTTCAAGATCAAGAAGCAGAAAGCTTGATAAGTTCTAATCTTAATTTCGGCTGATTATTAAGTATTGAAATACGTCGCAATACATCAGAAGGTCTCTCTTCATGGAAATCCCCATTAACACATTTATGATCAACTTAATGGCTTCCAGAAATGATTTTCAATTTTGGAATGTTGGGGTGGGATGTCCAATAACAAGAATAGACTCTAGACAACTAAATTAAGGCCATAAAGTGATGACGACCACTATGTGATCAAAACATAGGATCTAGTCGTAGTACAAAAAGGCTTTCCATTACTGATGTGAAGTTGGACACAAGGGCTATATTGAGGGGAAACTTTACCTCGGCAACAGCAAGACAGATGTGTTTCACGACATTGCCGGAGGTATCCCTAAACCAACATGCCTCTGTAAAGACTGTTATCTTATAAATCAATACAAGCTTTCGTTCTCACTCGCACTGCAGCTGGTGTAGTCAGGATGAACAAATAGTTCATACGATTGTCAACTAAAGCACTATAGGAATACTTCGGGCTCAGTTGTTGAACAACGTCTCTCTGTCAATCTTGTCCAGCAACTTCCCGTCGGTGAACCAAACATCCATCGCCTTTGCCATTCCTTCAACATAAGCTCGAGGAGCATCATCTGACATAGCCTTAACAAGCAGGTCCTGCGACATTTCATTCGTGTTATCCGCTCGGGCCGTAGCCACCACCATTTCTTCATAACGGCGAACAGCCAAATCCAAATCATCAGGGCTTGCCTGAATTTCATGGAAGAGGTCTAGGGCATCCAGCATAGCCAGGTTCGCACCCTCTCCGGCGAACCATGACATCACATGTAGGGAATCTCCTATCAGTGTCAGTCCCGTGTGGTGGTCGTAGCGAAGACCCAGGGGCATGCGATATTGAGCGCGGGGCGTCATGTTTGTATCGACATTGCGAATGACATTTTGGAGACGCGGATCCCAAGTCGAAAAGAAGTTATCGATCAGATACTCAGTCATTTTCTTCGCATCATTCCAGTCGTAGGAGGGGTCCTTTGAGTGCCAGTTCTCTTCAACTCGAAGGCATGGATATACTCTCACGCTACCATCCCCGTTGCGCTGGATGAAAATACCACTGCCTTCGGAAAGGAAGAATGAAGTACCACGGCCGATGAACTCTCCAAGTTCTGGGAATCTCTTGTCCACATCGGAGATACGGCAGTCGATGACGGTAAGGCCAGTGTACTCAGGCGTCCAACTCGTCAGAAGCGGTCGTACTTTGGACCAGGTTCCATCAGCCCCAACAAGAAGGTCAGTCACAACAGGCTCAGGTTGGTTCTCAAAAACCAACTTAACCCTGCCGTCCTCTTGCGGAACAATTTCTGAGAGTCGATGATCCCACTTGATATTCTCCGGGTCGAGCGACTCAATAAGAATCTTGCGAAGCTTTGCACGGTCTATTTCCGGACGTCCAACCGCATCAGCAGTTGCTTTGTGGAATAACCAAGCAACGGCCTTTTTATCGCCAAAACGGTAGTCTTGATCATGATAGCGCGCGTACTTTTTGAACTGCTCCTCAAGACCAGCTTCGAACAACGCTGCTTGGCCAGACTCTGGATGAAGGTCGAGAGAACCACCTTGGAAACGAGAGCTAGTGGACTTTTCTCGCTCGAAAATGGTAAAGGGGATCGAGTGGTGCTGCAGCAGAGCAGCGAGGCTTAGACCAGATGGTCCTGCTCCAACGATGGCTATGTGCTTGGGCATGATGATAATTGTATGATGTTTTGTTTTGAAGTAGAATGTATTAGGTCTGTTGGTGTTTGAAGTGTTGTATCCCACAGAAACGCAATCAAAGAGACTTATATAGATTGGATTTTTTTGGTCTACGATTTCGATCATCCGGCCAACCCATGCAGCTTTGAACATGACATGAGGCGCTTCCTCGCGAAACTTCACCTAACGAATCACCAATTGAGCCTATTTCTCCATTTTCGGTGATATCTATGATGTGTAACAAAAAAACCCGGCATCCGATGATGTCGGCCTTTTCGGCTTCACTTCTCTCAACTCGGCCTTTCTTATCTCGGCAAATTTTATCTATCTTTGACTTGGTTACTATGAAAATGAATGTATTACATTAAAAAGCCAAAATAATCAAGCATAAGTGCTTTTGAATGGCATGAAAACCCGCCACCTGACTTCATCATAATGCAGAAACTCACAACGCATGTTGTTATTGTCCCAGCATCATTTGCTCCACCATCACTATACTCAACACTGGTTCAAAGCCTTGCAGAATGTGGTTTTAGCACAACAGTCATTGATCTCCCTTCTGTGGGATTTCGCGACCCATTGCCAGCTGCATCTATGGAAGAAGACGCGGCGCATATCAGATCAACTACAACGAAACTAGCTGATAATGGCCATGAAATTGTCTTGTTGATGCACTCTTACGGTGGAATATGCGGTACAGAAAGTACCGTTGGAGTTTCAAGGACCGAGAGACAAGTCGCTGGGAAGCCAGGCGGTGTGGTCCATCTCGTTTATATCAGCTCCCCTGTACCTGAGATCGGAGGGTCAGTCCAAACGATGATGGGCGATAACATGCCCCATTTCATGAAACTCGAGGTAAACGTCAACTCCTTAAAGACTCAAGGTGATAGTTAACGGTTGATAGGGAGACTACCTCATATCTGAGCCCAAAGGCTGTGCGAGCGTCAATTTCTCAGATCTTTCGAAATCCGAAGCGTTGACGTATGCGAAACAAATGACAGCTCATTCAGCGCTGAGTTTTGCTGGGCCACTTCAAAACGCAGGATATTTGAGTATCCCCGTTGCATATATAGTTTGTGAGAAGGATATTTCTGTCCCGCCTGATGTCCAGAGATCTGTCATTGATATGATATCTAAAAAGAGCGGTCGAGAGGTTATCACGTTTTCTTGTGATTCTGGACACTTTCCAACTGTCAGCATCCCGGGCAAAGTAGCTTCTTTTATTAACAAGGTTGATACTAAAAGCCTTCGAGAGTAGTACTTATGTAGTTCTGTGAATCGATCAATTCCCGATGCTTTTCAAACGATAACCCAATGGTGTTTCCAGTGAGTAACAATGCTTAACCTCTGGTGCTGCTGTAGATCATGATGCATCTGAACTGAGACGACAGGTTCCGTATATAGCTCCAGTAACAACTATCCATATCTATGATGAGTCAAGTTTGGTCCTGAATTTCTGCATGTGCATGTGCACTCGTAGGTATGAGGTCATGTTGCTCTTTCAAAATGACCATAAACTCGGCATTTTGGCGACGAAACCAATGACCCACGATCATCTGATATTTTCCGACGTCGGATCGGCTAGGGGTTTTCAAATTCAGTCTAAGCGGTGAATGTCCAGTTGTCCGGTCTGCATATGCCGTAGATATACTAGGAGTATGCCGAGAAGAATACTCCGAGATAAGCCGGTTTCCTACTAGTCTTGTCATACATCCGAGAAACTACCTCTGACATATTTCAACTTGATTTAAATTGAATTTTGTCCAGACTATCTTGACTACTGGCTCAAGAATGAACCTAGAAGGTAAAGTACACAATGGCTGACAACACTCGCGACCTGCACACACTCAGTACCCTCGCGGGCAAAACAGTGATCGTAACAGGTGGCGCAAACGGTATAGGAGCCGAGACTGTACGACTTTTCAACTCACATGGAGCGAATACAGTCATTGCCGATCTCGAACGCACTCGTGCTGAAGGTGAAGCCGTCATTCGATCCTTGCAGCATCCTACCTCTGCGCTATTCATCACAGTCAACATTCTCATCTGGGATCAGATTAAGGCCCTTTTCTCCCAATGCATACAACATTTCGGCAAGATCGACATTGTTGTAGCCAATGCTGGCATAATGGAGAGTCAAAGTCTTTTCGATATCGAAAACGTCGACGAGCAGGGAGAATTACGCGAATCAACAGAAGGGTTTCGCGTGATTGATGTTAACCTCAAAGGAAACATTAACAGTATGTATGCTCTTTACTCCTGATTCCCTCAATATTTGGTCTTTCTATGGCTGACCTATTACTCTCTTGAAGCGTTGCGGCTCGCACTTCATCACATGCGACACAACAAACCAGTTTCGCCTGGTAGTTTGAGAGGGTCTGTGATTCTCGTTACTTCAACATCAGGATACTTTGGAACTACTGGCGTAGGGGCATACATCACATCCAAGCATGGGCTCACTGGCCTACTTCGAGCGTCGCAGCAAGGTGCTCGAGATTTAGGCATCGGAGTCAATGCTGTTGCTCCGTTCTTCACTCCAACGCCTACCTTCAGAGAGTTGGCTGAGAAATGGAAGAATTCAGGCCTCAAGTCGAATACCCCAGGAGACGTCGCTCAGGCTATCGCCCTTGCCTCTACGCAGAAAGGGACTGGAAAATGCTACATGGTACGTCCAGCTTTCTCAATTCGCCCGTCACTATGCTCTAACTTCGGTATAGGTCGTTGGGCGGAAGTCGGTAGAAGTCGAAGATAGTAGAAACGCGCTTCTTGAGCAGTGGCTTGGACGAGAAACTACAGAGTTGTTGCAATCTGCTAGCAAACTCTTCGAGGCCAATGGCTATCCATTACCTAAAACATGAAAGGCATGGAGAACCTCCTAAGAGCAGTGGCTCAGAGCTTGTGTCCACCCCGTATCGTAGCATAAATAACTTAAATACTTAAAGCAACTTTATTTATTTTATGTTTATATCTACAAACTGTTATATGCCAGGAATATCTGTAACATGTTTTGTTTTCCTGTCCCTGAGTTTCAGATTCAGGGTAGCTACCAAGTCGTTTTCTGGGGACAGCCGAGCTTGGCACAACCCCCACCCCAGCATGGTAACGTCAACTTGCAGACTCAAGTGTTATCCAATCGGAAGGCAAGATGGCCGAGCGGTCTAAGGCGCTGTGTTCAGGTTCAATAAGAACTAGCAACGATTCGCAGTCTCGAAAGGGGCCTGGGTTCGAATCCCAGTCTTGTCAGATTCTTTTTTGCACATCAGACGATCAAGTTACTCTGTATGTTCACGATGCGAGGTACGCGCCATGGTCGTCATGACTTGCTGTTGTGGCTTGTATACTCGTATGCATACGCAAACGGATACAGGGATGCAGGGATAGGGCATTAGGTGGCTGTCAAGCCACTGTCAATGTCCAATTGACATTTTGTCATGCCATTAAAACTATTGCTAGTCTTGATAACAGTTAAATTGCAATGTGTCTAATCTCAATAGCTGATATTTCCTCAGCGTGGAATGTCGAATAAGACATGCACGTGCAGATGATGATAAAAACGCGCAACAACCATAATTATTGAGTTAAGCGCACACGTGCTTCAAAACATGAATATATGGGGGCGAGTGCTTGGCGCCAATTAATTTCATTCCAACAAGCCCCCTTGCAACGCGCGGCGCTTTCGGATTTAGCAGTCATACACCGGACAGGGGACTTTATCTTAGTGCCAAACCTTGTTTTCCCCCCGTAAGCCCAAGCCCAAGGCACTTGGTGCTTCATCTTTGTGTGAGAGATGCTGATGCCAAGAACCCCCCCTCGTAGAGTGGTCATCCAGCCACAATTCCATGACGAACTTGCCAAGTCTGGGTGCTACTTAAGAATCCCGGTGGCCACTTTATGTTTCCTTTCCGTAAACATCCATCTCTTCGGTCTTCTCACCATGATCTTCTCTAGTATATCCCTCCTCTCATTGTTATCGGGCGCACTGGCCAGCGCTGTCCCCCAAGGAGCGAATACCTGGAAAACTTTACCTTCTATCCCCATTGCTCCCCGGCAAGAACATGGTGTCGTAGCACTCTCGGAAAAGACCCTTGCAATCATCGGTGGAATCGTTCCCAATCGTGAAGCCAATGGCTACGAGACGACTGCTATTATGCAATTCTTCAATACGCGATCGAATTCATGGCGGCGATACGTCACTGAGGCACCAGTGAAAGTTAATCATCCCAATGTCGCTGCAGTCAATGGCAAGATTTACCTTCTCGGCGGACTTTCAGATATCGACAATGGCGCTTGGCGAGCATTTTCAAACTCATGGGTCTACAATCCCGACGTCGACGAGTGGACGGAGCTCGACCCGGTCCCTGAGAGTGAAGAGCGAGGTAGTGCCGCGATTGGTGTTTATGGAAACATCATCTACATGGCTGGAGGTATGCGCACCTTGGAGCCAATTGGACCAGGCGGAGAACAAGATACCGTCGATTTTGTCTCTGCTTTCAACACCAAGACTTCACAATGGGTCGATCTTCCTTCAGCAGCAAAGAAGCTCCCCGAAGGTCGCGATCACGCAACGGCCTCCATCGTCGGAAACAAATTCTACGTTCTCGGCGGTCGTCTCCGCGGCCAGCGCAACGTAAAGGACACAGTTTTCATTCTCGATCTCGAGAACCCTAGAAGCTGGCTGGACAACCAGCGAAGGCAGAATGCCTACTCCCCGCGGCGGTGCCGTTTCCGGCACAATCGGCACCAAAGTCTACGTTTTAGGCGGAGAAGGAAACACAGCTCCCGAGTCTGAGGGCATGTTTGACCAGATTGAGGTCTTTGATACAAAGACCGGGAAGTGGGAGGAGCTCGGTACTATGAAGTTGCCAAGACATGGAGGTGCGGCTGTTGCGATTGAGGGTGGCATTTACCTTCCAGGTGGAGGCATAACGGAGGGAGGTTCTCCGGTTGATACCCTGGATGTCTACTGGCCGTAGCCAGACATTCGCTGCTTTTTATATGTGTATTTCTAGCGTTTAATGATTAATGACTCTTGACTGTATTCCTCCTAGTGATTCGGGTTCCGAGTGACGCTTCTTGTACGTCGATGTTCACGTAAGCCACAAGCATAAGCAAAATGGTCGATTTAGGCAAGTAAGCTTATCCTTTCTATAATGCTTAGGGGAATTGAATAACTTCGTCTAGCATAATACGTATGACGAGGTAAGGCGCGCGATCGCTATTGGGATAATTATAGAATAGTTGATTATGCCTATATGTCTGGATTGATAGATTTGGACTTGTTGGATTGCTATTATGATAAGATGATGAACCGGGAGACGGTTTTCAGTATTGTTTAATGTTTAACGCCTCGGTCTAGAGCTGGAAAAAAGGTCTGGTGCGCAAGCTAATCAGATATCTAAAACGACCAACGGAAATAACCTATCTGAAGATCAGGGAATTTCACAGTCATGCCATCGACCGTACATTTAGAATACTCAGGATAAGAGAAGACCTTCTTGAATCCAGAATCCTTGTATGTCTTATCCACCGTCTTAGAACATGGCATAGCCATCGTCGGAAGCTTACTCCACTGCTCGAAACTGACAATGTCAGTCTCTATAATAAACTTTCCGTTCATTGCAGACAAGTAAGACAGTTGCCCCTGGATAGAGCCAATGGAACTAATGACCCTGGATAGGTAGTTACCATTGTAGTTCTTGAAAAATAGCTTTTGCATCGCTTCCAATTTTTCAAGCACCTCGTGATTTTCTTCCTTTTCGCTGACATTAAGCTCTAGCTCGATCTCGTCAAAGCTCATCGAGCGCAATTTATTTTCCTCTTTCGCAGTCGAGATAGCAAAGGTGAGGTTATTGGGCAAGAATTCCTTGAATGGATCCAGCTGAGTCTTGATATCGTTTGATAGATCTTTGACACGTTTGGCCACTGGGAGAAGCTGAAAGAGATCCTTCACTGTTTTCACCTTGCCATTCTTGAACAAAGCTACAATGGCGGCCTCGTCAAGAAGATCTCTAGCTTGGCTGTAAGCATTTGCTTATCGTTGAAGGAGATTGTTGAGCTTTCCACCTAGATCGGCTGGAAAGCGGAGATTCCCAAGGTAACTAGCTGCAGCGATGTTGCTGTTGACTGGACAGAGTTAGAACACTTCTACTTTGGGATATTGAGGTTTGAAGCACCCACCTTGTTCCATAAAGGACGAGACGGCAGGTCCCTTACAGCTACCAAGCTTTTCGCAGCTGGCGTTGATGGATTCAACCTGAGCCTGTGCTAGGGACACATACGACATGAGGTTTGACAATGCATCCCTTTGCTCGACTGAAGTGGCGTTCATCGATGTTAAGATTCCCCAGTGGCTCAGAACACCCTTGAAACCACCTTCAATATCGTCTCTGAAGCGGCTAAATACATATTGGACCGCCTCTATAATCTGCGTCGAGTTGCAGGTGCCTTTTTCACACGATTTCATTCCTGTAAGGATTTTGGCGTACGTAGGCACGTTCATCTGATCAAATGGTTAGCATTGAAATGTTTCAGAGCGATCTACGCACCTCGAATGCTTTGATGGGCGTCCCTTGCGCTTTGATTGAATTCATGGCGTCAGACCAGCCATTCTCTATGGTAAGACCTCCATCCCGCAGACACTATTACTATCAGTTAGTAGGACTAGAAGAATAAGGAACAGGAAACTTGCTGTCTCTAGGCCGGGAATCTCATCAGCAACCTTTGCATTCGCCTTGGATATAACTCCCTGGGAAATGGACTTGGCTTGTGTGGTGAGACTCAGCTGTTGAAGGCGAGGGAAGCATTTGCAGATAGCCTCAGAAGACTTGATGAAGTTGTCGCCTTCAGATTGACCCAGAACATTTCGCACAGTTTGGCATAGGTCAGCCTGTTTGGTCACAACCTTGAGTCCTGTAGGCACCCGCTTCGTTGTTATGTCATATCCTGTTTCCGATGAGAATAACATTCCTGATAATGGTGAGTTGGAAAGAAACTTACCAGAAACACAGGTCATTACATCGCACGTTTTAGAAGGTTCCTTCTTGGTTGGACAGAGCTTTTCTCCTTTTTCTTGGTTTTACACTTGTTAAGCTATCGATAGCGCATGGTCAGCTGGAATGCCTGCGACTTTCTGGACTTACGTACCTTTTTCTCTGTGACTTCCTTTGTATTTACGGTAAACCCAGTTGGAACGGAGAACTTGAACTTGCAGGTCGATAGGTTCTGCAAGCCCGCGCAGGTCTCTGAGAGGGTGCTTTGTGCGCAATGTGCCAGAAGGACATATGACAGCAACTGTGCGAGGAGGATGTTCATCTTCATGATGACTATTTTGAGAGATCAGGTGAATGGGTATTGATGCTGAACCAGAAGGCAAGTACAAGGAAACAGTATCGATTTAAGTAGCCTTGCCACGATCTTGCCTCGATCTTGCCTCAAAATCAATAATGCTGACCGTTACTATTTCCGGATTTCACCGCTGTGCTACGCAGTTCTGGCCCAAACAATGGCATTTACAATAAGCATGATCTCGACGGCAAAATAAGTTAATAAATGGAATTCATTACCAATGACTATGATCCAGGCACATCTAGACAGGTCAGCCCTATCATGGCTTGCGCCACATACTATCAAAGCGTTCTGAACATGGTAATAGTCAGTCGGATTGGGAATGTGGCTGAAAGACTGGAATTACCGGATCAGATTAGGCAAATGCTAGTGGATATCTTTAAACATCAACTGGTATGTGTCATCTATGGATTCCAGTCTGCCAGGCAATGGCAGTGTAGATCTACTGCGGGGATCCAGGTCCGTCAGCCCGTTAAACCGGCGGACCCGAGCATAAAACTTTATTTGATATTTTCCTGGCAATCCCCGTATCAAGCCTCAAGATAAAGATTGTGGGAATCCTAATCCTGGTAGTGAGCAGGTCCAATACACCTTCTCTGGACGTGAGAGGGCGATCTGGAACTGCGGGATCAGAGTGTTCGAGAAATACAAGCGTGGCGGTATCCATCTCCCGGTGGTATACTATCTTCATGTCGAATAGACCTGAATAGAATGCCGCAGATTTCTCGATATTTGAAACTCTGAGCGCAATGTGAAGGAACTTATGTCCATTGGCTAAGTCTGGCAATGACATTGTAAAGTAGCAACTAATTCTTCCTTAAATGCCTAAATAGTGATAATATAAAATTTTGTAGATAATGTAGTTCATATAGAA